>NC_091292.1:48985142-49122642 GCF_038502225.1 Cherax quadricarinatus | reverse complement strand
CACCACACATTGCCCTCAGACATGACATCTCCACTGCCTCCAGCCTTCTCCTCGCTGCAACATTCATCACCCACGCTTCACACCCATATAAGAGCATTGGTAAAACTATACTCTCATACATTCCCCTCTTTGCCTCCAAGGACAAAGTTCTTTGTCTCCACAGACTCCTAAGTGCACCACTCACTCTTTTTCCCTCATCAATTCTATGATTCACCTCATCTTTCATAGACCCATCCGCTGACACGTCCACTCCCAAATATCTGAATACGTTCACCTCCTCCATACTCTCTCCCTCCAATCTGATATTCAATCTTTCATCACCTAATCTTTTTGTTATCCTCATAACCTTACTCTTTCCTGTATTCACCTTTAACTTTCTTCTCTTGCACACCCTACCAAATTCATCTACCAATCTCTGCAACTTCTCTTCAGAATCTCCCAAGAGCACAGTGTCATCAGCAAAGAGCAGCTGTGACAACTCCCACTTTGTGTGTGATTCTTTATCTTTTAACTCCACGCCTCTTGCCAAGACCCTCGCATTTACTTCTCTTACAACCCCATCTATAAATATATTAAACAACCACGGTGACATCACACATCCTTGTCTAAGGCCTACTTTTACTGGGAAATAATTTCCCTCTTTCTTACATACTCTAACTTGAGCCTCACTATCCTCGTAAAAATTCTTCACTGCTTTCAGTAACCTACCTCCTACACCATACACTTGCAACATCTGCCACATTGCCCCCCTATCCACCCTGTCATACGCCTTTTCCAAATCCATAAATGCCACAAAGACCTCTTTAGCCTTATCTAAATACTGTTCACTTATATGTTTCACTGTAAACACCTGGTCCACATACCCCCTACCTTTCCTAAAGCCTCCTTGTTCATCTGCTATCCTATTCTCCGTCTTACTCTTAATTCTTTCAATTATAACTCTACCATACACTTTACCAGGTACACTCAACAGACTTATCCCCCTATAATTTTTGCACTCTCTTTTATCCCCTTTGCCTTTATACAAAGGAACTATGCATGCTCTCTGCCAATCCCTAGGTACCTTACCCTCTTCCATACATTTATTAAATAATTGCACCAACCACTCCAAAACTATATCCCCACCTGCTTTTAACATTTCTATCTTTATCCCATCAATCCCGGCTGCCTTACCCCCTTTCATTTTACCTACTGCCTCACGAACTTCCCCCACACTCACAACTGGCTCTTCCTCACTCCTACAAGATGTTATTCCTCCTTGCCCTATACACGAAATCACAGCTTCCCTATCTTCATCAACATTTAACAATTCCTCAAAATATTCCTTCCATCTTCCCAATACCTCTAACTCTCCATTTAATAACTCTCCTCTCCTATTTTTAACTGACAAATCCATTTGTTCTCTAGGCTTTCTTAACTTGTTAATCTCACTCCAAAACTTTTTCTTATTTTCAACAAAATTTGTTGATAACATCTCACCCACTCTCTCATTTGCTCTCTTTTTACATTGCTTCACCACTCTCTTAACTTCTCTCTTTTTCTCCATATACTCTTCCCTCCTTGCATCACTTCTACTTTGTAAAAACTTCTCATATGCTAACTTTTTCTCCCTTACTACTCTCTTTACATCATCATTCCACCAATCGCTCCTCTTCCCTCCTGCACCCACTTTCCTGTAACCACAAACTTCTGCTGAACACTCTAACACTACATTTTTAAACCTACCCCATACCTCTTCGACCCCATTGCCTATGCTCTCATTAGCCCATCTATCCTCCAATAGCTGTTTATATCTTACCCTAACTGCCTCCTCTTTTAGTTTATAAACCTTCACCTCTCTCTTCCCTGATGCTTCTATTCTCCTTGTATCCCATCTACCTTTTACTCTCAGTGTAGCTACAACTAGAAAGTGATCTGATATATCTGTGGCCCCTCTATAAACATGTACATCCTGAAGTCTACTCAACAGTCTTTTATCTACCAATACATAATCCAACAAACTACTGTCATTTCGCCCTACATCATATCGTGTATACTTATTTATCCTCTTTTTCTTAAAATATGTATTACCTACAACTAAACCCCTTTCTATACAAAGTTCAATCAAAGGGCTCCCATTATCATTTACACCTGGCACCCCAAACTTACCTACCACACCCTTTCTAAAAGTTTCTCCTACTTTAGCATTCAAGTCCCCTACCACAATTACTCTCTCACTTGGTTCAAAGGCTCCTATACATTCACTTAACATCTCCCAAAATCTCTCTCTCTCCTCTGCATTCCTCTCTTCTCCAGGTGCATACACGCTTATTATGACCCACTTCTCGCATCCAACCTTTACTTTAATCCACATAATTCTTGAATTTACACATTCATATTCTCTTTTCTCCTTCCATAACTGATCATTTAACATTACTGCTACCCCTTCCTTTGCTCTAACTCTCTCAGATACTCCAGACTTAATCCCATTTATTTCCCCCCACTGAAACTCTCCTACCCCCTTCAGCTTTGTTTCGCTTAGGGCCAGGACATCCAACTTCTTTTCATTCATAACATCAGCAATCATCTGTTTCTTGTCATCCGCACTACATCCACGCACATTTAAGCAACCCAGTTTTATAAAGTTTTTCTTCTTCTCTTTTTTAGTAATTGTATACAGGAGAAGGGGTTACTAGCCCATTGCTCCCGGCATTTTAGTCGCCTCATACGACACGCATGGCTTACGGAGGAAAGATTCTTTTCCACTTCCCCATGGACAATAGAAGAAATAAAAAAGAACAAGAGCTATTTAGAAAAAGGAGAAAAACCTAGATGTATGTATATATATATATGCATGTGCGTGTCTGTGAAGTGTGACCAAAGTGTAAGTAGGAGTAGCAAGATATCCCTGTTATCTTAGCGTGTTTATGAGACAGAAAAAGAAACCAGCAATCCTACCATCATGCAAAACAGTTACAGGTTTTTGTTTCACAGTCATCTGGCAGGACGGTAGTACTTCCCTGGGTGGTTGCTGTCTACCAACCTACTACTACTATATATATATATATATATATATATATATATATATATATATATATATATATATATATATATATATATATATATATATATATATATATATATATATATATATATATATATATTTATATATGTCGTGCCGAATAGGCAGAACTTGCGATCTTGGCTTAATAGCAACGCTCATCTTGCCATATAGGACAAGCGAAAATTTGTGTATGGAATAATTTCGCCAAAATCATTCTTAACCTAACGAAAAAAATATATTTCACTGTGTTTGTTTAGTATTAAATTATTGTAAATAAATCTAAAATATATTTAGTTGGGTTAGGCTAAAATAAATTGTTCTTGTTATAATAAGGTTAGGTAAGTTTTCTAAGATTCTTTTAGTGCAAAATTATAAATATTTACATTAACATTAATGAAAAAATATATCTTTAAACGTATAAGAGAAAATTTTGGAAAGGACTTAATTTTAAATGAGTTCTTGCTAATTGACCAGTTTTACATATTCGGCACGACATATATATATATATATATATATATATATATATATATATATATATATATATATATATATATATATATATATATATATATATATATATATAAATATATATATATGTATGTATATATATATAGATAGTCGCGGGTTCCCAGGAATCTTCATGAGAGAGCCAAAGCCGTCGTTCACGAGGCACCTGCCGGGTATGCTACAGGGAATGTGCACTCGATCCCTCAACTGGCAACATCCGTGCACACAATGGATGTCTAGGCTCCAGGAGAGCTCCAAATGAGAACAACCAACAGCCCCTCCCAGCAGACAGCGCTGACAGCTACCGTGACTTCACCTCTGCAGAGGACCTCAAATCTGCAATCAAATTAACATCCACCAGGACTCTGACACACATCCCCAAAGCAGCTCTCCCTCAAGCTGCTAACAAATTCACTGACCTTTTGAAGAAAGTCAACGATGCTAATTCAAACAACAGATCCTGGCACAACTTGCTGCTTTTGGGCAATTCCTGTTTGGCTGTCCCACCAAGGAGGGACAAGTCATAGCAACACATGTTATTAGGGCAATAAATGCATTCCCAAGGGATGACAACCTCGTCCGTCTTCCCCCTAGGGCAGCAAACACCCGACGCCTCAAAAATCAGAGCCCAAATTAGCAAAAAAATAGAAGAGGGTAATACTATTGAAGCTCTGAGACTTATAACCAGTGAGGATACCATCACTCTCAAGGACGTCAGCACGGAGCAAGCTCTGAAGGACAAACATCCACCCAGGGCTCCCAGTACCAACATTGACCTCCCTGACATTGAAGCTGGCAAAGAACATCTAACCTTACAGGATGCTGATGTGTATAAAGTTGCTATGTCATTTCCACAGGGCTCAGCAGGAGGTTTCACCGGTTTATGGCCTCAATACTTAAAACAAATACTCAGTCCAGCACTTGGTGAGGTTTCAGAGAGGCTGCTGTCTGAACTCACCAAATTTTTCCAACCTGTGCCTGGCTGGCAGTGTCCCAGAGGCCATCAGACCCCTTTTCTTTGGTGCCTCATTGTGTGCCTCCGGAAAAAGGATGGTGGAATCAGGCCCATTGCAGTGGGTAACACCCTTCGGCGCCTAGTCGCCAAGGCTGCAGTAAGAAGGGTGAGTCAAGAGGATGCTGCAATGCTGAAACCAACTCAGCTCGGTTTCGGCGTTCAACAGGGCTGTGAAGCAGCTGCCCACGCAGCACGAGTGTATATCAAAAACATGTCCGATGAAAAAAGCCTTGGTCAAATTGAGCTTTGCCAACGCTTTCAACTCAGTCAGAAGGGATGCTGCTCTCCAAGCAGTTTACAGAAAATTCCCTTCCCTTTATCCCTTCATAGAATCGTGTTATAGTGTGACTTCCAAACTATTGTTTGGGGACCATGAAATTGACTCATGTGAGGGCGTGCAACAGGGGGACCCTCTCGCCCCCTTTCCATTCTGTTTGGTCATCAAGGAAGTCACAGAAGCACTCTCCAGCGAGCTCAATATCTGGTTCCTGGATGATGGTACCCTAGCTGGCACAACTGAATCTCTCCTAGAGGACATCAGTAAAATTAAAGACATGGGAGAAAGCCTGGGCCTTTCTTTAAACCCCACCAAATGTGAAATAGTTTCTACCAATCGAGAGATGATCCAGAATATTAGCGCCGTTTTACCAGGATCACGAGTCATTGATCCAGTCAATAGCACTCTCCTTGGTGCTCCTCTTGGGTCCAATGCCATCGATCTGATCCTAGAAAAAAAAAGTCTCAGATCTCCAGACGATGGAAAGCAGGATGAAAGACACTGACACACATGATGCCTCCTACCTACTCACCAGGTGCTTGTCAATCCCAAAACTTACTTACTTTCTGAGATACTCCCCAGCCTTCAGCAGTCCAAAACTCAAGGAATATGTCTCTCTCCTAAAGACCATGCTAGAGAGTGTATTGAATCTTTCCCTTGAAGAGGGACAGTGGTTGCAATACTCACTTCCGGTCAGGCTTGGGGGGCTAGGAGTGTGCAGATCCTCCCAAATTGCTCTACCAGCTTTCCTATCCTCTTCCATAGCATCAAACGAGTTGTTAAGACAAATTCTTCCTGATAACCTCAGTGGCTCAGCAGGAATACAGGACCCTAGCTATGCCAGTGCCATCACTGAATGGGAGAGTCTTGCTGCTCCAGCACCAAACCCTAGTGCAGCACTGGCTTTCAAACAGTCAAGCTGGGATGGCCCGATCGGTGAAAAGGTGCTTGCCAACATGCTCAGGGCTGCAACATCAGATAGGGAGACTGCCCATCTCCAGGCTGTGAGCACACCTCACTCCGGGGACTTCCTCCAAACAGTTCCCATATCGGCAATGGGAACGCGACTCGACCCTAAGACCCTCTGTATTGCAGTGGCTCTGCGCCTTGCTGCCTCAATTCACACAGAATATATGTGTATTTGCAGTGAAGTGCAAGCAGACCAATATGGTCTACATGGTCTTAACTGTTCCAAAATCAAGGGCTGGCATGCAAGACACAATGAGGTCAACGACATCATAAAGAGAACCCTTGCCACAGCTTGATGCCCAGCCGAGAGGGAGCCACAATCACTAGCAGCCAACAATACCAACAACCCAGCAAACTGCCCCGACGGGATCACCATCTATCCTTGGAAGAATGGCAAGCTCTTAGCATGGGACTATACCTGTGTGTCCACAATGGCTGACACCTATATCCATCACAGTGTGTTGGCAACAGGGAGGAGCTGCTGACCACAGGGAGGAGTACAAGATCAGCAAGTACAGGGACATAAGCCAACAGTATCAATTTGTCCCAGTGGGATCATAGACCTTGGGATCATGGGGAAAAAATGCCACACGTTTCCTTAAAGAATTGGGTTTCAGACTCATCGACACCAACAGGGACCCAACGGAAGCGACTTTCATGTTCCAGCACATTAGTGTGGCCATCCAGAGGGGAAAAGCTTGTTGCAAACTTGGCTCGCGTCCGACTTCGGAGGAGCTGGAGGAAATTCATGATAACAAAAAAAGGCACAATACCGTGACTGTAACGACACACAAATAACCCGCACATAAAAGAGAGAAGCTTACGACGACGTTTCGGTCCGACTTGGACCCTTTACAAAGTCACACTAACCAGAAGTGGAGCAGGACGGCTATATATAGGCAGGAAGAGGTGGTGGTGGTGGTGGTAGTAGTAGTAGTAGTAGTAGTAGTGGTAGTAGTAGTAGTAGTAGTAGCAGTAGAAGAGGTAGTAGTAGTGGTAGTGGTAGTAGTGGGGAATAAGGAGGACGAGTCAGTCAAATACAAAGGAAGGGGAGCACTGCAAGGGAGCTAGGTGCCCACAGAGGGAGAGCAAGCACACAGAGGTGCGTGAAAGGGGAAGTCCTCTTCAATACTTCGGAAAAACTGGTCGATCTCTTTCTGACAGACGTAGGGAGCACAAAAATAGTGTTAGGCTTGCCGACACTAACAATGCTCTTTTCTGTCACGTCAGAGATCATAGCCTTAATATTGACTGGTCTTCTGCTAAAACTGTCTTCCCTACTTCCAACTCGAACAGTCGCCGTCTAGTTGAATCCTCTCTAATACACAACTTTCCTTGTATAAATCTTAGCCCTGGCTTCCTCTCTGTAGATGCCTTCCTCTCCCACTACATTGTAAAATACTCCAAACTTCAGAACACCCATGACTTAACCTGACTCCTCATTTTTTCTTTTTCTTTTTCTTCTTCTCCCTCTTCCCCTTTCCTCTTTATTCTTTTTCTCCTCTGGGTTGTCTTTCTCTCTTCTGTCTCGTGTTTCTGTTCCTTCTTCATTTATTTCACCACTTCCCCTTTCACGCACCTCTGTGCACTTGCTCTCCCACTGTGGGCACCTAGCTCTCTTGCAGTGCTCCCCTTCCTTTGTATTTGACTGGCTCGTCCTCCTTATTCCCCACTACTACCACTACCACTACTACTACCTCTTCTACTACTACTACTACTACTACTACTACTACTACTACTACTACTACTACTACCACCACCACCTCTTCCTGCC
This sequence comes from Cherax quadricarinatus, assembly GCF_038502225.1. Classification (NCBI taxonomy): domain Eukaryota; kingdom Metazoa; phylum Arthropoda; class Malacostraca; order Decapoda; family Parastacidae; genus Cherax; species Cherax quadricarinatus. Next base: position 49,115,057 of record NC_091292.1, on the reverse strand, counting down.
TATATATAGCCGTCCTGCTCCACTTCTGATTAGTGTGACTTTGTAAATGGTCCAAGTCGGACCGAAACGTCGTCGTGCGGGTTATTTGTGTGTGAAATTCATGATCTTTAATACACTGTACTATTGTATTCAAATATATATATACATACACACATGCACACACACACACACACACACACACACACACACACACACACACACACACACACACATATATATATATATATATATATATATATATATATATATATATATATATATATATATATATATATATATATATATATATATATATATATATATATATATATATATATATATATATATATATATATATATATATATATATATTGCAAATCAAGCGATGCAGGGTGTAAAATAACAACGGTTGGAGCAGAACGATAGCTCTAGGCCTTTCGTGTTGAAATCGACACATCATCAGGAGCTTCCAAAATTGCAGAAAAGAGGATGATGTCAAAGCAAGTTCGTGCCTAAAGGACGTCTTCGCTGGAATGAGGAAGGGAGAGAGAGAGAGAGAGAGAGAGAGAGAGAGAGAGAGAAGGGTACAGGAAGTGCCCTTAGGCATACCAGTGCCCATAGCCAGAACGATGAATATTAGAGTATTAGAAAAATCTCAAACAAAAGTAATGTTGCATTAATAAAAATTTTGATCATATTCCACTATGGTATTAGTAACTTTACATACATAAATATATTGTCAGTGATATAGAACTCACTGTCAGTTATGGAGAAACCATATAGATATTTTTATTTTTCTTAACACATCAGCCGATTCCCAACAAGGCAGGGTGGTCCAAAAAAGAAAAACTTTCATCATTCACTCCATCATTGCCTTGCCAGTGAGGTGCTTTATGCTACAGTTTATGAAACTGCAACATTAACACCCTTCCTTCAGAGTGCAGACACTGTACTTCTCATCTCCAGGACTCAAGTCCAGCCTGCCGGTTTCCTTGAATCTTTTCATAAATGTTAAAAATCATTTGTCTCCATTCACTCCTATCAAATACGCTCACGCATGCTTGCTGGAAGTCCAAGCCCCTCACACACAAAACCTCCTTTACCCCCCTCCCTCCAACCTTTCCCAGGCCGGCCCCTACCCCGCCTTCCCTCCACTACAAATTTATACACTCTCGAAGTCATTATGTTTCTTTCCATTCTCTCTACATGTCCGAACCACCTCAACAACCCTTCCTCAGCCCTCTGGACAACAGTCTTGGCAATCCTGCACCTCCTTCTAACTTCCAAACTACGAATTCTCTGCATTATATTTACACCACACATTGCCCTCAGACATTACATGTCCACTGCCTCCAGGCCTCTTCTCACTGCAACATTCATTACCCATGCTTCATACCCATATAAGAGCGTTGGTAAAACTATACTCTCATACATTCCCCTCTTTGCTTCCAAGGACAAAGTACTTAGTCTCCACAGACTCCTCAGTGCACCGCTCACTCTTTTCCCCTCATCAATTCTGTGATTCACCTCATCTTTCATAGACCCATCTGCTGACACGTCCACTCCCAAATATCTGAATACATTCACCTCCTCCATACTCTCTCCCTCCAATCTGATATCCAATCTTTCGTTACATAATCTTTTTTTTGATCCTCATAACCTTACTCCTTCCTATATTCAATTTTAATTTTCTTCTTTTACACATCCTACCAAATTCATCCACCAACCTCTGCAGCTTCTATTCAGAAAATCCCAAGAGCACAGTGTCATCAGCAAAAAGCAACTGTGAAAACTCCCACTTTGTGTTTGATTCTCTATCTTTTAACTCCACACCTCTGGCCAAGACCCTCGCATTCACTTCTCTTACAACCCCATCTAGCTCAGTGGTAAAGTACTGTGGACTCCTGCACAGTTTCCCTCATTGCGAACAGCAAAAGAGGTAGTGAAGCATCCCAGTCTGTAGGAAAATACATGTAAAAAGTTTTCATCATGGTTTTTAATGTTTGATGGAATCTTTCCAATTAGCCTTGGGACTGAGGATGATAGGCAGTGGATAAGTTGTGAATTATTCCCAGCCTAGTTAATGCTTCTCTAAAAACTTTGGCAGTAAACTTAGTACCTTGATCACTTTGAATAGATTTAGGAATGCCAAAGCAGAAAATAAACATAGTTAAGGCCTTAAGTACTGCTGTCGTATTTATACTGCACATGGGGATTGCTTCTGGATATCTAGTTACTCTATCCATAATAGTAAATAAAGACTGATTTCCAGACTTGGACTTAACTTGCCTTAACTTTCGCCAGAAGAATTCTTTTAATATTCTATACAAGGTTTTAGTAATTCCTAAATGGCCTCCTAACGAAGAGTTATGAGATATATTTAATATTGGTAGTCTAATTTTTTTGGAACTACTAACCTGTCTGTCTTTTGTTTTCGTTCCACCGTCTTACCAGTCTCAGTGCAGATTGAGAAGTCGTTTTTAATTTGATATTTGACTGGGTGATCTGAGGAGGATTTACCCATTGCTGCGTGAAAAGTGAAATTCAGTGAAGGGTCTTTTCACTGTTCCTCTCGAGAGGACAGTCCATTGGACATGGAAACAGAGACATCTGGCAATCCTGCAACCTTGGAATAGGAAGGCTTGTTCTGGGTTTGTTCACTAAATTTACGAGGCTCTGGCCAGTTTTCCTCGTAAAACAAATTGGCTATTCTGAGATCAGAGTCGTCCAATGCTAGATTAGCATTCTCATCAGATATTCCTTGGGATTTTGCCCGAGTTATGGCCAACATTGGAGAAGAATTAGTCATTATAGGTTCTGGACATGTAGTAGAATTAATGTTATTACCCAGTAATAACATGGCATCTTTCATAGGAAATCCGTCAGAAACACCTACAGTCAAATATCCAGTGTAATATCAACTATGCACATATATTTTATGTAAAGGGACAGAAAATGCTGCTCCTCAAAAAGTTCTAAAAACCAGAGGTTTGCAATGAGGTTTGTTCAGAAATGGGAAGGACTCCCTCTCTTATAAGTGAGCAATATGCTCCAGTATCATTAAAGGTTCTGACTTCAGTTTTCTATGAATTTTCCTGAAGGGATATTTGACAATTACTGTAGTATGAGGCCATCCCCTTCTCTACTTCTTTCTGGTTCATATTACTAGGGACATTATAAATTTTCCCTAATGGTTGGGGTTTATTCAGGCAATTAGGTTTTATGTGGCTGGGTTTATAACAGTGGAAGCATGCTACCTCAGCTTTTATTTTCGCTCCTTGCTAATCTTGTGGTTTACATCATTCTGGATGCTGACGTCGTGGCTCACCATGTTTACCTGGAGTTTACCTGGAGAGAGTTCCGGGGGTCAACGCCCCCGCGGTTCGGTCTGTAACCAGGCCTCCTGGTGGATCAGAGCCTGGTCAACCAGGCTGTTACTGCTGGCTACACGCAATCCAACGTACGAGCCACAGCCCGGCTGGTCAGGTACCGACTTTAGGTGCTTGTCCAGTGCCAGCTTGAAGACAGCCAGGGGTGTATTGGCAATCCCCTTACGTATGCTGGGAGGCAATTGAACAATCTCGGGCCCCTGACACTTATTGTATTGTCTCTTAACGTGCTAGTGACACCCCTGCTTTTATTGGGGGGATGTTGCATCGTCTGCCAAGTCTTTTGCTTTCGTTGTGAGTGATTTTCGAGTGTAAGTTCGGTACTAGTCCCTCAAGGATTTTCCAGGTGTATATAATCATGCATCTGTCCCGCCTGCGTTCCAGAGAATACAGGTTCAGGAACTTTAAGCGCTCCCAGTAATTGAGGTGTTTTATCTCCGTTATGCGCGCTGTGAAGGTTCTCTGTACATTTTCTAGGTCAGCAATTTCACCTGCCTTGAAAGGTGCTGTTAGTGTGCAGCAATATTCCAGCCTAGATGGAACAAGCGACCTGAAGAGTGTCATTGTCATCATGGGCTTGGCATCCCTAGTTTTGAAGGTTCTCATTATCCATCCTGTCATTTTTCTAGCAGCTGCGATTGATATAATGTTATGGTCGTTGAAGGTGAGATACTCCGACATAATCACTCCCAGGTCTTTGACGTTGGTTTTTTGCTCTATTTTGTGGCCGGAATTTGTTTTGTACTCTGATGAAGTTTTAATTTCCTCGTGTTTACCATATCGGAGTAATTGAAATTTCTCATCGTTGAACTTCATATTGTTTTCTGCAGCCCATTGAAAGATTTGGTTGATGTCCGCCTGGAGCCTTGCAGTGTCTGCAATGGAAGACACTGTCATGCAGATTCGTGTGTCATCTGCAAATAAGATACGGTGCTGTGGCTGACATCCTTGTCTATGTCAGATATGAGGATGAGAAACAAGAAGGGAGCGAGTACTGTGCCTTGTGGAACAGAGCTTTTCACCGTAGCCGCCTCACCAGATTGACCATGAGATCAGTGATGTGGCTCACCAGGTGACTTAGTTGGCTGACGTCGTCGTTCTCCTTCATCCTGACACTTCATCCTCCAATCAGGAATTCTTCTTTGACGGTCTCTGCTCATGCCAGACAGTTGAAAAGAGAGATGAGACCACTCGGACAAGGAGCAGTTAGTTTCAAATGCATCAGCCAACCTGGCTGCCTCCAATGCAGTAGCCAATGAATGGTCTTGCAAGAAGACTCGAATCTCTTGCCCAACCGATTCCAGCAGGTTATCCACCAATATTAGCTGTACCAAGTCCCCAAAGTTAGCGACACTACTTGCCTTTTATTTATTTATTTATTTATTTATTTATTTATTTATTTATTTATTTGAACATGATACAGAGAAGTACAAGGAATACAATTTTTAAAGTGCAGCATGCCGAAGCCCCTTGTATGCAGAGCATTATGGGCAGGCTTAAAATTAACTTAAGATTAACTAAGCAATGATATATTCAGTGGTATAAAAATTATTGTAAAACAGATAATTTAGTACAGGCTTTGGTCTGCTGTCTCACAAAGCCAACATAAGACTCCCCCAGCTGTCGTCTGCCTAATTTGAACTCCTTTTCTGTACTTGGCAGGATTACATTGATAAGCACTAAGAACCATGGTTTTCATCACGCGTTACCGAAATCAGTGTCATTTAACACTGATGTAAATTACTTTGCCTTACCAAACAATGCTGCATGCATCAGCGACGCCCAATGCTCTTCAGGCCGCCTTAAGGCTCGAGCCTGGTTTTCGAATGCTTCAAAAACTGCTTAGGCAAGGTTTCAATAAAACGTGGAACGAGCTGTACTGCTTTTTACAAACTAAAGTCATTTACAGCTTGTGTAAACTGCCTCCTCACCTTCTCTCTATCAAACTCTTCCTTAGCATATGCTTGCTGTTCCCTGGTCTGCTCAAGAGTGATTTTTGCTAACTCAAGTGCTAATGAAGCTGACTCGCCTCTAGACAAACCCGTTCCACCTGTCTGAGACTGCTGGTTTTGCTCAGTTGTTGTGTCTGCCCCATTCTTCTGCAGGAACTTAAGTGGAGATCTATGCTTAGGTCCTGTAGATGGAGAAATAGGAATCTGGTATGACATCTCTTCTGCTCTTAGCTTTGTACGTATAATGTTATGAAGCTGCGCAGCAGTAAGAGTGCTTTGATATTCAATGCCAATAGAACGAGCAATTCCCCAACATCGCTGTAGAGAAAACTTGGGCAAGTTTAGTAGAGTGAATTCAGTCACTAACCGTCTGACTCGTATAGGTAACATTAACCCTAACGTAATATGCTGTTTGCAATACACGCTCAACCAGCTATGCACTGTACGACTGCAGAATCTTCACACAATAGCATGGTTTCACACAATAGCAAAGCCAACTGCAGAATACACGCAATGGCATGACTGATATGCAATAGCAAAGCCGACTGCAGAATGCACACAATAGCAAGGCTGACATGCAATAACAAAGCCGGCTGCACAACAAACACAATAGCAAGGCTGTCAATAGTGAAGCGAATGCAAAGTTGACACGCAAAATCGGAAGCGTTGACATAGCTGATGCAATGCCAGACAGCAAGCTATCTAAACGATAAAGATTAGTTCTTGCTCCAGCTTCAATTCTAAGCTCAGTTCCTGCTCTAAGTCCAGCTTTCACAAGGGATTCGAAGACTAACCCAAAAGGGTTATTTCGGGTATACAGAAGTAAGATTAGAGACTAGATAGGCGCACTTAAAGTTCCTGAACCTGTATTCCCTGGAACGCAGGCGGGAGAGATACATGATTATATACACCTGGAAAATCCTAGAGGGACTAGTACCGAACTTGCACACGAAAATCACTCACAACGAAAGCAAAAGACTTGGCAGACGATGCAACATCCCCCCAATGAAAAGCAGGGGTGTCACTAGCACGTTAAGAGACAATACAATAAGTGTCAGGGGTCCGAGATTGTTCAACTGCCTCCCAGCATACATAAGAAGGATTGCCAATACACCCCTGGCAGTCTTCAAGAGGGCACTGGACAAGCACCTAAAGTCGGTACCTGACCATCCGGGCTGTGGCTCGTACGTTGGATTGCGTGCAGCCAGCAGTAACAGCATGGTTGATCAGGCTCTGATCCACCAGGAGGCCTGGTTACAGACCGAATCGCAGGGGCGTTGACCCCCGGAACTCTCTCCAGGTAAACTCCAGGTAAACATGGTGAGCCACGACGTCAGCATCCAGAATGATGTAAACCACAAGATTAGCAAGGAGCGAAAATAAAAGCTGAAGTAGTATGCTTCCATTGTTATAAACCCAGCCACATAAAACCTAATTGCCTGAATAAACCCCAACTACTAGGGAAAATTTATATTGTCCCTAGTAATATGAACCAGAAAGAAGTAGAGAAGGGGATGGCCCCATACTACAGTAATTGTCAAATATCCCTTCAGGAAAATTCATAGAAAACTGAAGTCAGAACCTTTAAGGATACTGGAGCATATTGCTCACTTATAAGAGAGGGAGTCCTTCCCATTTCTGAACAAACCTCATTGCAAACCTCTGGTTTTTAGAACTTTTGGAGGAGCAGTATTTTATGTCCCTTTACATAAAATATATGTGCAGAGTTAATATTACACTGGATATTTGACTGTAGGTGTTTCTGACGGATTTCCTATGAAAAATGCCATGTTATTACTGGGTAATAACATTAATTCTACTACGTGTCCAGAACCTATAATGACTAATTCTTCTCCAATGTTGGCCATAACTCGGGCAAAATCCCAAGGGATATCTGATGAGAATGCTAACCTAGCATTGGACGACTCTGATCTCAGAATAGCCAATTTGTTTTACGAGGAAAACTGGCCAGAGCCTCGTAAATTTAGTGAACAAACCCAGAACAAGCCTTCCTATTCCAAGGTTGCAGGATTGCCAGATGTCTCTGTTTCCATGTCCAATGGACTGTCCTCTCGAGAGGAACAGTGAAAAGACCCTTCACTGAATTTCACTTTTCACGCAGCAATGGGTAAATCCTCCTCAGATCACCCAGTCAAATATCAAATTAAAAACGACTTCTCAATCTGCACTGAGACTGGTAAGACGGTGGAACGAAAACGAAAGACAGAGAGGTTAGTAGTTCCAAAAAAATTAGACTACCAATATTAAATATATCTCACAACTCTTCGTTAGGAGGCCATTTAGGAATTACTAAAACCTTGTATAGAATATTAAAAGAATTCTTCTGGCGAAAGTTAAGGCAAGTTAAGTCCAAGTCTGGAAATCAGTATTTATTTACTATTATGGATAGAGTAACTAGATATCCTGAAGCAATCCCCGTGTGCAGTATAAATACGACAGCAGTACTTAAGGCCTTAACTATGTTTATTTTCTGCTTTGGCATTCCTAAATCTATTCAAAGTGATCAAGGTACTAAGTTTACTGCCAAAGTTTTTAGAGAAGCATTAACTAGGCTGGGAATAATTCACAACTTATCCACTGCCTATCATCCTCAGTCCCAAGGCGAATTGGAAAGATTCCATCAAACATTAAAAATCATGATGAAAACTTTTTACATGTATTTTCCTACAGACTGGGATGATTCACTACCTCTTTTGCTGTTCGCAATGAGGGAAACTGTGCAGGAGTCCACAGTACTTTACCACTGAGCTAGATGGGGTTGTAAGAGAAGTGAATGCGAGGGTCTTGGCCAGAGGTGTGGAGTTAAAAGATAGAGAATCAAACACAAAGTGGGAGTTTTCACAGTTGCTTTTTGCTGATGACACTGTGCTCTTGGGATTTTCTGAAGAGAAGCTGCAGAGGTTGGTGGATGAATTTGGTAGGATGTGTAAAAGAAGAAAATTAAAAGTGAATATAGGAAGGAGTAAGGTTATGAGGATAAAAAAAAGATTAGGTGACGAAAGATTGGATATCAGATTGGAGGGAGAGAGTACGGAGGAGGTGAATGTATTCAGATATTTGGGAGTGGACGTGTCAGCAGATGGGTCTATGAAAGATGAGGTGAATCATAGAATTGATGAGGGGAAAAGAGTGAGCGGTGCACTGAGGAGTCTGTGGAGACAAAGTACTTTGTCCTTGGAAGCAAAGAGGGGAATGTATGAGAGTATAGTTTTACCAACGCTCTTATATGGGTGTGAAGCATGGGTGATGAATGTTGCAGTGAGAAGAGGCCTGGAGGCAGTGGAGATGTAATGTCTGAGGGCAATGTGTGGTGTAAATATAATGCAGAGAATTCGTAGTTTGGAAGTTAGGAGGAGGTGCGGGATTGCCAAGACTGTTGTCCAGAGGGCTGAGGAAGGGTTGTTGAGGTGGTTCGGACATGTAGAGAGAATGGAACGAAACAGAATGACTTCGAGAGTGTATAAATATGTAGTGGAGGGAAGGCGGGGTAGGGGTCGGCCTGGGGAAGGTTGGAGGGAGGGGGGTAAAGGAGGTTTTATAAGTGAGGGGCTTGGACTTCCAGCAAGCATGCGTGAGCGTATTTGATAGGAGTGAATGGAGACAAATGATTTTTAACATTTATGAAAAGATTCAAGGAAACCGGCAGGCTGGACTTGAGTCCTGGAGATGAGAAGTACAGTGTCTGCACTCTGAAGGAAGGGTGTTAATGTTGCAGTTTCATAAACTGTAGCATAAAGCACCTCACTGGCAAGACAATGATGGAGTGAATGATGAAAGTTTTTCTTTTTCGGACCACCCTGCCTTGTTGGGAATCGGCTGATGTGTTAACAAAAATAAAAATATCTATATGGTTTCTCCATAATTGACAGTGAGTTCTATATCACTGACAATATATTTATGCATGTAAAGTTACTAATACCGTAGTGGAATATGATCGAAATTTTTATTAATGCAACATTACTTTTGTTTGGGCTATTACAATATCAATGCTTGTGAGATTTTTCTAATACTGTAATATATATATATATATATATATATATATATATATATATATATATATATATATATATATATATATATATATATATATATATATATATATATATATATATATATATATATATATATATATATATATATATATATATATATATATATATATATATATATATATTATATATATATATTAGTACTTCCCTATATTTTTATTTATATATATATATATATATATATATATATATATATATATATATATATATATATATATATATATATATATATATATATATATATTTTTTCATTAATGTTGATGAAAAAATTTATAATTTTGCACTAAAAGAATCTTAGAAAACTTACCTAACCTTATTATAACAAGAACAATTTATTTTAGCCTAACCCAACTAAATATATTTTAGATTTGTTTACAATAATTTAATACTAAACAAACACAGTGAAATATGTATTTTTCTTTAGGTTCAGAATGATTTTGGCGAAATTAATGCATACACAAATTTTCACTTGTCCCATATGGCAAAATGAGCGTTGCTATTTAAGCCAAGAACGCAAGTTCTGCCTATTCGGCACGACATATATATATATATATATATATATATATATATATATATATATATATATATATATATATATATATATATATGTATATATATACATATATATATATATTTGAATGAGAGGGAAAAGTTCAACAGATAGGAGTAGCGAGCGAGTATATGGTAACGATAGTTTGATTGCCGGCTGCTTGTTAAGGTAGGGTCAGTCTAGCTTCCGCTATCCCCTCCCCCCCCTTCTCCCCACCCCGAAAGGTGACGTGTGGGGCTCCGGCCAAAGAGTAATCACTCGACTCACAGCTCCCAGCACAACTGTAAGTAAAAACCTCTGCTCCTATTTTAGTGGACTAATTGGTTGAAATTTCACTTTTGACCAATAATAAACTTAGTCCTTTCAGCCTTGATCTCCATGTTAGATGTTTAGATAATCACCATTGCTTTTAAATACAGTACGTATCATGGAGAGTGATTTCTTAAGCAGTGGGTAACTTGTCTCTCTTTCCAGCTTGGAATGACAGCTCGGGTCACCTGCCAACCAACGAGAAGTGTTGAGGGAGACGTACTGAAACCGGTCTTGAGACGTCGCATTATGATCTACCTACCTGATTAATTGTACAGGACACTACCCCTCATCTTTGCAGTGGTAAAGAACCTGCGTTCCTGTCATCTGGACTGACTATTCAAGGCACTAGAATCTCTGAAGAACTAGTCGTTGGGTTGTCACTAAACACCTGTGACCCCCGCCCCCCCCCCCCATCATCAGCAATGGCTACAATTTCTAGAAGACGGTGTCAACCTCAACCAGACACACCAGTATAACTGTATATATTAGCGTTGAATTCAAATGTCATTTTTTCATTTCATTTTTCATTTTTTCTTTAAAGTAGGATACACCTTCATGTTTCAATGTTTTATCTTTGCATTACTAAATAATAAAGTGTTTATCTTTGTGAATTATTTCTTTTTCTATTCATTAATTTTCCTGAGGAGGAGCCAGCCTTATTACAGGGCTGAGTAAGCCTTCACAAGTGGCGACCTTGCCAGGATCAACTCGACTGAATAATGATTTGACTCCATCTCGAATCTACCATTGGAACTTCAACTCCGCATACCACAGACGGTTACCACCAGCCATGAGTAATCATTCTCTATGGTAGGACTACAGTACAGGTATTTAAAACATTTGGTGATTGTTATAGTCTCAATTTATTGTAAGTCAAGTCAAGGCAGGATATACTAGTTAATTCTGTCACTTTTATTTTTGAGCTTGAAACGATTTGGAGGAATAGACTCTAGGGACCCGAGATTTTCCAGTGACAAGTTGTTTCATTGAGCTCTTTATTATATCAAGAGAACTGTTGTAGGACACTCTTGTTGGTGAGAAGATTGGATGGTCAAGGGACCCAATTCTACTTACTCTTTGCTCGGAGCCGGCATAGAACCCTCCGTTTTCATTCACACATACTGTTTAATCGAAGCAGGAATTGAACCCTCCGTTTTATTTACAGTTTGAGCGGAGCAGGAATTGAACCCTCCGTTTTCTTTGATATATCCGTTTCATTTTCCCCTGGTAGTTTAAGTTATTCTTGCAAGTATGGAGGAATACCAGTTCTGGATGAACGCTGGGAGTAAGTTAGGAATCACGGGGAAAATTTTGGAAGCTCTCATTAGTGCTAAGATCCAGGAAAGAATTGAAAAGGAAAGAATAGAGAGAGAGGAGAAAAAGGAGAGAGAAAGAATAGAGAGAGAGAACCAAGAAAGGCAGTTAGAAAGAGAAAGAGAGGATAAAAAGGAGAGAGATCGAACTGAAAGAGAAAACCAAGATAGACAGAAAGAGAGAGAGTGAAGACAAAAAGGAGTGTGATAGACTTGATCGTTAGGAGAGAGCTAGAGTACGTGAGGAACAAGCTATAATACGTGAGGAACAAGTTAGGTTAAAAGAACTTGAGGAAAGAGCAAAAGATAGAGAAGTTGAGGAAAAAGCTAGAGAGAGTGAACTGCAAGAGAGACAAAAAGATCGCGAGCTCGAAAAATGTCGCCTTGAATTAGAGAATAAAAAGTTAACTTTTACACAACAACAATTAGAGGAAGGAGTAATTGAACATCAAGCAGCTAGTGCACATATTCCAACACCTAATTTACCTCCCTTCACAGAAGGTGAAGACATTACTTCATACATTATCAGGTTTGAAAATACCGCTACCCTCTGTGAATGGCCTGCTGACACCTGGGCTACCAGGTTAGGAATGTTATTTTCTGATACAGCTTTGAATATCTATGCAACTTTGTCGCACGATATCATATGTAATTATAACCTACTGAAGAAGGCAATCCTTAAAGCATATCAAAAAACCACAAATTCTTATAGGAAAGATTTCAGGTATGCCACCTTACAGCCTGGCCAAAACTTTCAGCAGTTACAGGTAACACTCTTTCGTTTGTTCGACTTTTGGATAGAGAGTTCAGGAATTGATCACAGTTATGAATCTCTTAGACTTCATGGTTGCTGACCAGTTCCTGACAGCTCTTCCTCACCAGATAAGAACATTCATTAGAGAATGTAACCTGATTAAAGCTGATGAAGTTGCTGAGGCCGCTGACTTGTATGCTGAGGCTCACAGTTCCTATAAAGACCTAAAGGGATCGAACCTTAAGGGCAATGGTTCACCTGAACCTAAGATTAAGAAGCCTACAGTAGAAACAAAGTCACCAGCTATTATAGCAACATGTCATCGGTGTGGTGGGATCGGACATAAACATCCTGATTGTCCTTCCAAGAAAATAGAGAAAGTTGGTAGATGTTTTGTTGACGGTAATAACAAAGCACCCTTCTGTTCAGGAACACTTAATGGTATAAAAGTCTCAGACATATTACGTGACACTGGATGTACGTGCATCGTAATTTCGGACAAACTGTTCCCTTACTTTAAAACCTCTCGTGTGTTCTCTGTCTTTCAGATTACTTGGGTCGTGAAAATACTTTCCCTACAATACATTGTTACTTGAAAACTAAATGGTTCACCGGTTGGACTAATGCGGTACTAGCCCCAATTACTTGTTCTATAATAGTGGGTAACATTAAAGGTGCCATTCTTCCATCAGAGGCGGATCTTTCGTCACCACCCGTGGATCTAAGTTTTCCAGCTCCTCTTCCTTGCAAGTTAAATAAGCCCCTTAACAATTCCGCACCGGAAACTGCATTGTCTCGTACTGTTCATTTGGGGGTGGAAACAGATGATACTGCTCTCGATAGTGAGGTAGCAGGATCACCTGTCCACTCATCAGGTGAAAGTAAGGGTATTGCCTCCGGCACTCTAAGTGTCTTGACTAGGGCTCAGACCATAACCCTGCCTTCTCCTACCTCCTCTCCTCCCACCGTAAGTCCTATTATTTTCCAAGATTTTATGTCCAAGGATGACTTTGTCAGTATACAGCGCGATTGCCCTTCAATTCGGGATTGTCATAATCAAGCTTTTAACAACAAAGTTATCCACGGGAGATACGTATCTCATAAGTTTGAATATATTAATGGTATCCTATATAAATCTGTATTTAAATCTCATTCTTCAGCGATAGATTATTCCCTCCTTGTTGTTCCTAAACCATGTCGAGAGACTGTTCTTCAAATGGCTCATGATTTGCCAGTTACCAAACACTTGGCCCATCGTAAGACGTGGTATAAACTCAAGCACACTTATTTTTGGCCAAGCATGTACTTACAGGTTACAAAGAAGTATAGTTCTTGCAATAGGTGTCAGGCGCTTACTGCACAAAATACACACACTCCTAGTTCCTGTATATTTATTAAATCTAAAACTTCCCTCCTGCAGAAACGAGATACTCCACCATAGAGACGGAATGTTTGGCCCTTGTGTGGGGTATCTCCAAACTTAAATTTTATTTACTGGGAAAAGAATTTATTTTAGAGACGGATCACAAACCTTTGATATACCTAGAAACTTTTAAGGGAACCAACAGTCCCCTCTTAAGGTGGACATTGGCACTCCAAGCTTTTAAGTTTCATATTGTGTATATCAATGGTTCATCCAATTATTTCTCTGACTGGTTCAGTCATGACAGTCAGTAGATTAGTTGCCTTACGCGACTTCGTATTAGAACTTTTTCCTCGCCTATTCTTCTTATACGCCTTACTACAAGTCTTGGTATGGGGGAGTGTGAGGGAAAAGTTCAACTGATAGGAGTAGCGAGCGAGTATATGGTGACGATAGTTTGATTGCCGGCTGCTTGTTAAGGTAGGGTCAGTCTAGCTACCGCTATCCCCCCCGCTTTCTCCCCACCCCGAAAGGTGACGTGTGGGGCTCCGGCCAAACAGTAATCACTCGACTCACAGCTCCCAGCATAACTGTAAGTAAAAGCCTCTGCTCCTATTCTAGTGGATATTGGTTGAAAGCTTCACTTTTGACCAATAATAAACTTAGTCCTTTCAGCCTTGATCTCCATGTTAGATGTTTAGATAATCACCATTCCTTTTAAATACAGTACTTATCATGGAGAGTGATTTCTTAAGCAGTGGGTAACCTGTCTCTCTTTCCAGCTTGGAATGACAGCTCGGGTCACCTGCCAACCAACAAGAAGTGTTGAAGGAGACGGACTGAAACCGGTCTCGAGACGTCACATTATGATCTACCTACCTGATTAATTGTACAGGACACTACCCCTCATCTTTGCAGTGGTAAAGAACCTGCATTCCTGTCATCTTGACTGACTATTCAAGGCTCTAGACTCTGAAGAACTAGTCGTTGGGTTGTCACTAAACACCTGTGACCCCCCCCATCATCAGCAACGGCTACAATTTCTAGAAGACGGTGTCAACCTCAACCAGACACCCCAGTATAACTGTTTATATTAGTGTTGAATTCAAATGCCATTTTTCCATTTCATTTGTCATTTTTTCTTTAAAGTAGGATACACCTTCATATTTCAATGTTTTATCTTTGCATTACTAAATAATAAAGTGTTTATCTTTGTGAATTATTTCTTTTTCTATTCATTAATTTTTCTGAGGAGGAGCCAGCCTTGGTAATACTGTCTGAAGTTGTTACAGGGCTGAGTAAGCCTTAACATTGAATACAATAGTACAATGTATTAAAGATCATGAATTTCCTCCAGCTCCTCCGAAGCCGGACGCGAGCCAAGTATGCAGCAAGCATTTCCCCTCTGGATGGCCACACTGAGGTGCTGGAACATGAAAGTGGCTGCCCTTGGGTCCCTGTTGGTGTCGATGAGTCTGAAACCCAATTCTTTAAGGAAACGTTTTGGCATTTTTTCCCCATGATCCCAAGGTCTCTGATCCCACTGTGACAAATTGATACTGGTGGCTTATGTCCCTGTACTTGCTGATCTTGTACTCCTCCCTGTCGCCCCACACTGTGATGGATATAGGTGTCAGCCATTTTAGACACACAGGTATAGTCCCATGTTAAGAGCTTGCCATTCTTCCAAGGATAGATGGTGATCCCGTTGGGGTGGTTTGCTGGGTTGTGGGTATTGTTGGCTGCTAGTGATTGGGGCTCCCTCTCGGCTGGGCAACCAGCTGTGGCAAGGGTTCTCTTTATGATGTCGTTGACCTCATTGTGTCTTGCATGCCAGCCCTTTGTTTTGGAACAGTTAAGACCATGTAGACCGTATTGGTCTGCTTGCGCTTCACTGCAAATACACATATATTCTGTGTGAATTGAGGCAGCAAGGCGCAGAGCCACTGCAATACAGAGGGCCTTAGGGTCGAGTCGCGTTCCCATTGCCGATATGGGAACTGTTTGGCGGAAGTCCCCGGAGCGAGGTGTGCTCACAGCCTGTAGATGGGCAGTCTCCATATCTGATGTTTCAGCCCTGAGCATGTTGGCAAGCACCTTTTCACCGATCGGGCCATCCCAGCTTGACTGTTTGTGAGCCAGTGCTGCACTAGGGTTTGGTGCTCGAGCAGCAAGACTCTCCCATTCAGTGATGGCACTGGCATAGCTAGGGTCCTGTATTCCTGCTGAGTCACTGAGGTTATCAAGAAGAATTTGTATTATCAACTCGTTTGATGCTATGGAAGAGGATAGTAAAGCTGGTAGAGCAATCTGGGAGGATCTGCATACTCCTAGCCCCCCAAGCCTGACTGGAAGTGAGGATTGCAAGCACTGTCCATCTTCAAGGGAAAGATTCAATACACTCTCTAGCATTGTCTTTAGGAGAGACATATTCCTTGAGTTTTGGACTGCTGAAGGCTGGAGAGCATCTCAGAAAGTAAATAAGTTTTGGGATTGACAAGCACCTGGTGAGTAGGTAGAAGGCATCATGTGTGTCAGTGTCTTTAATCCTGCTTTCCATCGTCCGGAGGTCTGAGACTTTTTTTTCTAGGATCAGATCGATGGCATTGGACCCAAGAGGAGCACCAAGGAGAGTGCTATTGGCTGGATCAATGGCTCGTGCTCCTGGTAAGACGGCACTAATATTCTGGATCATCTGTTGATTGGTAGAAACTATTTCACATTTGGTGGGGTTTAAAGAAAGGCCCAGGCTTTCTCGCATGTCTTTAATTTTACTGATGTCCTCTAGGAGAGATTCTGTTGTGCCAGCTAGGGTACCATTAAAACCATACCCCGGCTGGGATTGAACCCGCGGTCAGAGAGTCTCAAAACTCCAGCCCGTCGCGTTAGCCACTAGACCAGCTAGCCACAATAAGATTCGTCCAACTAGGTATATTTCTACACCATAGAAAGGTTAGCACAGGCACCACTGTGACCACAAATGCAAGTTTTTACAGACGAATCTCCAGCTAGCGTGGCCGTGACGAACTCTAGCTCAAGTCCCTTCACTGCCGTCAACATGACTCACGAAATCGTAATGACACGATTGCAAACAAACCATACCCCGGCTGGGATTGAACCCGCGGTCAGAGAGTCTCAAAACTCCAGCCCGTCGCTCTAGCCACTAGACCAGCTAGCCTCGCTAGCTGGAGATTCGTCTCTAAAAACTTGCATTTGTGGTCATAGTGGTGCCTGTGCTAACCTTCCTATGGTGTAGAAATATGCCTAGTTGGACGAATCTTATTGTGGCTAGCTGGTCTAGTGGCTAACGCGACGGGCTGGAGTTTTGAGACTCTCTGACCACGGGTTCAATCCCAGCCGGGGTATGGTTTGTTTGCAATCGTGTCATTACGATTTCGTGAGTCAGGGTACCATTATCCAGGAACCAGATATTGAGCTCGCTGGAGAGTGCTTCTGTGACTTCCTTGATGACCAAACAGAATGGAAAGGGGGCGAGAGGGTCCCCCTTTTGCACGCCCTCACATGAGTCAATTTCATGGTCCCCAAACAATAGTTTGGAAGTCACACTATAACACGATTCTATGAAGGAATAAAGGGAAAGGAATTTTCTGTAAACTGCTTGGAGAGCAGCATCCATTCTGAGTTGAAAGCGTTGGCAAAGCCCAATTTGACCAAGGCTTTTTTCATCGGACATGTTTTTGATATATACTCGTGCTGCATGGGCAGCTGCTTCACAGCCAAGTTGAACGCCGAAACCGAGCTGAGTTGGTTTCAGCATTGCAGCAGCTTCTTGACTCACTCTTCTTATTGCAGCCTTGGCGACTAGGCGCTGAAGGGTGTTACCCACTGCAATGGGCCTGATTCCACCATCCTTTTTCCAGAGGCACACAATGAGGCACCAAAGAAAAGGGGTCTGATGTCCTCTGGGACACTGCCAGCCAGGCACAGGTTGGAAAAATTTGGTGAGTTCAGACAGCAGCCTCTCTGAAACCTCACCTTGTGCTGAATTGAGTATTTGTTTTAAGTATTGAGGCCATAAACCGGTGAAACCTCCTGCTGAGCCCTGTGGAAATGACATAGCAGCTTTATACACATCAGCATCCTGTAAGGTTAGATGTTCTTCGCCTGCTGCAATGTCAGGGAGGTCAATGTTGGTACTGGGAGCCCTGGGTGGATGTTTGTCCTTCAGAGCTTGCTCCGTGCTGACGTCCTTGAGAGCGATGGTATCCTCACTGTTTATAAGCCTGAGAGCTACAATAGTATTACCCTCTTCTATTTTTTTGCTAATTTGGGCTCTGATTTTTGAGGCGTCGGGTGTTTGTCGCCCTAGGGGAAAGACGGACGAGGTTGTCATCCCTTAGGAATGCATTTATTGCCCTAATAACATGTGTTGCTAGTGACTTGTTCCTCCTTGGTGGGACAGCCAAACAGGCATTGCCAAAAAGCAGCAAGTTGTGCCAGGATCTGTTGTTTGAATTAGCATCGTTGACTTTCTTCTAAAGGTTAGTGAATTTGCTAGCAGCTTGAGGGCGAGCCGCTTTGGGGATGTGTGTCAGAGTCTTGATGGATGTTAATTTGATTGCAGATTTGAGGTCCTCTGCAGAGGTGAAGTCACGGTAGCTGTCAGCGCTGTCTGCTGGGAGGGGCTGTTGGTTGTTCTCATTTGGAGCTCTCCTGGAGTATAGACATCCATTGTGTGCACAGATGTTGCCAGTTGAGGGATTGAGTGCACATTCCCTGCATTGGGGAAAAGCGCTCTCGTGGATCGAGTCACGGCTCACAGACAGGAAGCAGAGAGTGTCTATAAATGGGGTTAAATCCGAGTGGGGATCTGTAACAAGTGGCGTTCCACAGGGATCAGTCTTGGGCCCGTTGTTGTTTATAATATATATCAATGATCTTGATGAGGGAATTACTAGTGAAATGAACAAATTCGCCAATGACACAAAGATAGGTAGGATAATTGATTCAAACGTAGATATCAGGGAACTTCAGGAGGATTTAGACAAACTCAATATCTGGTCAGCAAAGTGGCAGATGCAGTTCAGTGTAGATAAATGCAAGGTTCTGAAGCTCGGGAGTGTCCATAACCCTAGCATTTATAAGTTAAATAATGTAGAACTTAGCCGTACAGATTGTGAAAAGGACTTGGGAGTTATGGTGAGCAGTAACCTTTAACCAAGACAGCAGTGCCTAAGCGCACATAATAGGGCAAATAGATTATTGGGATTTATATCAAGAAGTGTAAGCAACAGAAGTGCACGATTGCAGTAACTAGTGACATGGTCCTCAGACAAATAGAGAAACTAAAGCCTAACAAATCCCCAGGCCCTGTTGAACTGTTTGCAAGGGTGTTAAAGGAATGTAAAGAGGAACTTCGCCTACCTTTGGCTAATCTTTTTAACATATCACTACAAACTGGTACAGTGCCTGATAAGTGGTAAATGACAAATGTAATACCTATTTACAAGGCAGGTAAAAGGTCCTTGGCTTCGAACTATAGACCAATAAGCTTAACCTCCATAGTGGGAAAATTTATGGAATCAATAATTGCCGAAGCAATTCATAGCCATCTTGATAGGCACAGATTGATTAATGAATCTCAACACGGTTTTACAAAGGGGCGTTACTGTCTTACGAATTTACTAACATTTTTCACTAAGGTGTTTAAGGAGGTAGATTATGGTAATGGTAATGGATTTTAGTAAGGCTTTCGATAGAGTTCCATATCAGAGGCTATTGGGGAAACTTAAGGCACACGGAATAGGAGGAGAAATCTTTTCCTGGGTAGAGGCATGGCTGACAAATAGGCAGCAGAGAGTTTGCATAAATGGGGAGAAATCAGAATGGGGCACGTCACAAGCGGTGTTCCTTAGAGGTCAGTGTTGGGTCCGTTGTTGTTCACAATTTACATAAACGACATAGATGAGGGAATAAATAGCGATATAAGCAAATTTGCTGATAACACAAAAATAGACCGTCCAATTCATTCTCATTAGGACAGCAGAGCACTCCAGTATGATTTGAATATGACTCACGAAATCGTAATGACACGATTGCAAACAAACCATACCACGGGCGGGAATAGAACCCGCGATCAGAGAGTCTCAAAACTCCAGACCGT
The DNA here is from genome assembly GCF_038502225.1 of Cherax quadricarinatus. Taxonomy (NCBI): domain Eukaryota; kingdom Metazoa; phylum Arthropoda; class Malacostraca; order Decapoda; family Parastacidae; genus Cherax; species Cherax quadricarinatus. The sequence goes on along the minus strand of NC_091292.1, from coordinate 49,095,251 downwards.
CGCGTTAGCCACTAGATTGCGAGTTCTATCCCCGCCCGTGGTATGGTTTGTTTGCAATCGTGTCATTACGATTTCGTGAGTCATGTTAACGGCTTTGAGGGGACTTGAGCTAGAGTTCGTCACGGCCACGCTAGCTGGAGATTCGTCTGTAAAAACTTGCATTTGTGGCCACACTGGTGGCTATGCTAACCTTCCCATGGTGTAGAAATATACCTAGTTGGACGAATCTTATTGTGGCTAGCTGATCTAGTGGCTAACGCGACGGTCTGGAGTTTTGAGACTCTCTGATCGCGGGTTCTATTCCCGCCCGTGGTATGGTTTATGATTTGAACAGACTGATGCCATGGTCGGAGAAGTGGCAGATGCAGTTTAATATAGACAAATGCAAAGCTCGAAATGTTGGACAGGAAAATAACCATGTGACATATAAACTAAATAATGAAGATCTAAATACTACTGATTGCGAAAAGGATTTAGGAGTTCTGGTTAGCAGTAATCTAAAACCAAGACAACAATGCATTAGTGTTCGCAATAAAGCTAACAGAATTCTTGGCTTCATATCAAGAAGTATAAATAATAGAAGTCCTCAGGTTGTTCTTCAACTCTATATATACTTGGTTAGGCCTCATTTAGACTATGCTGCTCAATTCTTGTCACCGTATTACAGAATGGATATAAATGCTCTGGAAAACGTACAGAGGAGGATGACAAAGATGATCCCATTATCAGAAATCTTCCGTATGAGGATAGACTGAGGGCCCTGAATCTGCACTCTCTCGAAAGGAGTAGAATTAAGGGGGATATGATCGAGGTGTATAAATGGAAAACAGGAATAAATAAAGGGGATGTAAATAGCATGCTGAAAATTTCCAGCCAAGTCAGGACTCACAGCAACAGTTTCAAGTTGGAAAAATTCAGATTCAAGAAGGATATAGGAAAGCACTGGTTTGGTAATAGAATCGTGGATGAGTGGAACAAACTCCCGAGTACAGTTATTGAGGATAAAACGTTGTAGTTTTTAAAATAGGCTAGATAAATGCATGAGTGGGTGTGGATGGGTGTGAGTTGGACCTGACTAGCTTGTGCTGCTGGGCCTGGTGCTGTTCTTCTTCCTTGAGTGGAGGTGACCAGACTGGGTGGGTCATTGGGCTAATCCGGGGGGTAGGGACATGGACCTGCTCCGCATGGGTCAGTAGGCCTGTTGCAGTGTTCCTTCTTTATTATGTTCTTATGTTCTTACGATACTGCAGTGTCTGACAAGCTGTATATAAGAACATAAGAAAGGAGGATCACTGCAGCAGGCCTGTTGGCCCATACTCGGCAGGTTCTTTACAATCCATCCTACTAACAAAACATTTGCTCAACCCAATTTTCAATGCTCCCCAAGAAATAAGGTCTGATAACTCTATTCGCTCATTTGCAAGTCCCACTCAAATCCAACCCCTCCCACTCATATATTTATCCAACCTAAATTTGAAGCAATCCAAAGTCCTAGCCTCAACAACCCAACTAGGTAAAGTGTTTCACTCATCAACTACCCTATTTCCAAACCAATACTTTCCTATGTCCTTTCTAAATCTAAACTTGTCTAATTTAAATCCATTACTGCGGGTTCTCTCTTGGAGAGATATCCTCAAGACCTTGTTAATATCCCCTTTATTAATACCTATCTTCCACTTATACACTTCGATCATGTCTCCCCTCATTCTTCGTCTAACAAGTGAATGTAATTTAAGAGTCTTCTATCTTTCTTCATAAGGAAGATTTCTAATGCTATATATTAATTTAGTCGTTCTATGCTGAATGTTTTCTAACGAATTTATGTCCATTCTGTAATATGGAGACCAGAACTGAGCTGCATAATCTAGGTGAGGCCTTACTAATGCTGTATAAAGCTGCAGTATAACCTCTGGACTTCTGTTGCTTACACTTCTTGATATAAATCCCAATAATCTATTTGCCCTATTATGTGCGCTTAGGCACTGCTGTCTTGGTTTAAGGTTACTGCTCACCATAACCCCCAAGTCCTTTTCACAATCTGTATGGCTAAGTTCTACATTATTTAACTTATAAATTCTAGGGTTATGGATACTCCCGAGCTTCAGAACCTTGCATTTATCTACATTGAACTGCATCTGCCACTTTGCTGACCAGGTATTGAGTTTGTCTAAATCCTCCTGAAGTTCCCTGATATGTACGTTTGAATCAATTATCCTACCTATCTTTGTGTCATCGGCGAATTTGCTCATTTCACTAGTAATTCCCTCATCAAGATCATTGATATATATTATAAACAACAACGGGCCCAAGACTGATCCCAGTGGAACGCCACTTGTTACAGATCCCCACTCGGATTTAACCCCATTTATGAACACTGCTTCCTGTCTGTGAGCCATGACTCGATCCACGAAAGCACTTTTCCCCCAATGCCATGAGCTGCCACTTTCTTTAACAGTCTTTGGTGTGGAACTCTATCAAAAGCCTTACTAAAATCTAGGTAAATAATATCAAATTCTTTATCGTGATCAACAGCATCAAAAGCTTTACTGAAGAAAGTTAATAAACTAGTTAGACAAGAACGGCCTCTTGTGAATCCATGCTGAGTATCATTAATCAAGCTATGCTTATCGAGATGGCTTCTTATAATCTCAGCTATAATTGACTCTAGTAATTTGCCTACAATTTAGGTCAGGCTTATTGGGCGGTAATTTGACGGTAACGACTTGTCCCCTGTTTTAAAAATAGGAATTACATTAGCCATCTTCCACATATCAGACACTACACCTGTTTGAAGAGATCATTTAAAAATATTAGTTAATGGTTCACAGAGTTCCATTTTGCATTCCATAAGAACCCTAGAAAAAAGCTCATCAGGACCCGGCGACTTATTTTGCTTCAATCTGTCTATCTGCTTCACAACCATTTCACTAGTGACTGTGATGTTACATAATTTATCTTCTTCATGCCCACTACAAAAATTAATTACTGGAATGTTATTAGAGCCCTCCTGTGTAAAAACCGAGAGAAAATAATTATTTAAAATCGAGCACATTTCATTCTCTTTGTCAGTAAGATGCCCACAGTTATTTTTAAGGGGACCTATCTTATCTCTAACCTTTGTACTATAGACCTGGAAAAAACTTTTTGGGTTACTTTTCCAATCCCTAGCAACTTTAATTTCATAGTCCCTTTTAGCTTTTCTTATCCCCTTTTTAATGTCCCTCTTAATGTCAATATACTGATTCATAAGATGACCCTCACCTCTTTTGATACACCTATAAATTCCTTTCTTATGCCCTAGTAGATATTTCAACCTATTATTCATCCATTTTGGGTCATTTCTATTTGATCTAATTTCTTTATACGGGATAAACGTTCTTTGAGCAGCATGTACAGTGTTCAGAAAACTGTCATATTGATAGCTCGCTTCGTTTCCCCAGTCAACAGATGATAAGTGTTCTCTAAGCCTATCGTAATCTACTAAGCGAAAATCTGGGACTGTTACTGAGTTATCCCTACTATCATACTTCCATTCAATGCTAAATGTAATTGATTTGTGGTCGCTAGCACCGAGTTCCTCTGAAATTTCTAAATTATTAACAAGGGATTCATTGTTTGCCAGAACTAAGTCAAGCAGGTTATTTCCCCTTGTAGATTCTGTCACAAACTGCTTCAAAAAACAATCTTGAACTACTTCTAAGAAGTCGCATGATTCTAAATTCCTAGTCAAGAAATTCCAATCAATATGACTAATGTTAAAGTCTCCTAGAATTACTACATTATCGTGCCTTGTAGCCTGAACAATTTCCTCCCAAAGTAATTTCCCTTGGTCCCTATCTAAGTTTGGGGGACGGTATATCACACCTAAAATCAATTTTGCATGCCCCTCTGAAAATTCTATCCAAACACACTCTGCATGTGTTGCTTCAGACTTAATACCCGTTTTTATACAGCAGTTCAAGCGATCTCGGACATACAATGCAACCCCACCCCCCTTCCCGATACCTCTATCTACTTGGAACAATTTAAAAGCCTGAATGTGAAATTCCGCAGGCATGTCCCGACTTTTTGAATTAAACCACGTCTCAGTTATGGCAAATACATCAATGATACCTGCACTAGCAACTAATGTCAATTCGTCCAGAACAGCTGTGTTTTCCAGCTAATGGGTCTGTAATTTCCCCTGCCTTGAAAGGGGTCGTTAGTATACAGCAGCATTTCAGCCAAGAGAGAACAAGCGATTTGAAAAGAATCATCGGTGGTCAGTGGTTTGGTCAGTGGTCAGTGGTCAGTCGTCACGTTAGGTCACAAACCCTGAGCTGCTTTGGGGATTAGGGTGGACGGTTACAAAGCATGGCTTACTTCTGCAGTGTTTTAAAAATTGAGGTTGGAGAGTTGAAGGAGGAGGTCTTGCTTCTCCAGGAGGAGATTAGGAGGCTGAAGGTCCACCTCAATGGGTCTGGGAGAGAGTGTGAGGTGGCTGGAGTTGTGGGAAATGAGGCTTCTAGCAGTGAGGTGCAGTCTGTCTCTCGCTGTGAGGAGGCTGTAGTTGGGGAGGTAGCAACGGCTACCAGCAGTGAGGTGCAGCCCAGCACCTGCTACAAGTGGCGAGTGGTTCACAGTAATGGGAGGCGCATCAGAGTAAGGAAAGTTAAGAGTGAAGATCTGAAGGTAGGAAATCGCTTCTCTGTTCTTCAGGATGAATGTACTTCAGTGGCCAGTGAAGGTAAGGGTACTACTGCCCCTGCTAATGGAGGTAAGTGCATTCTTGTGGTTGGTGACTCTCAGGTAAGATATATTGACCGTGCTTTTTGTAATAGGAATAAGAAGATGAGAGATAGGGTGTGCTTCCCTGGAGCTGGTGTTGGGGACATTGTCAACAGGCTGGATAATATCATGTCAGGTAATGGGAACAAGCCCATTATCTGTCTCAGTGCTGGTGGAAATGATATTGGGAAGGGTAGGAGAGAAGAGCTGCTAGATAAGTACAGGTCAGCTATAGATTTCATTAAGTCTAAGGGAGGGATCCCAATCATATGTAGCATCTTGCCAAGAAGGGGAGTAGGAAATGAATGGTTGTCTAGGGCAATTGGTGTAAATTGCTGGCTAGACAGATACTGCAAGGAACTTGCAATCCCATTCATTGACAACTGGAACAACTTTTATGGCAAACATGATATGTATACAAGGGATGGGGTACATCTCTCTGGGGCAGGGGTGGTAGCACTTGCAGACTCGATTGAGAAGGCCATTGGTGAAATGCCTATGATTTTAAACTGATGGAAGATAGAGGTATGTGTGTGTGTGGGAAACAAGCAGGTTGCAACACTAGGGTTGGAAACAGTAAATGTATAAAAGGCATTCAGCATGAAGTTATAAATAAAGACAATAGATCAGGTCAGCAAACAAAGGGGTACAGCAGAGGGCAGCAAGGGACTAGCTCCCTTAAGGTTTACTATACTAATAGCACGAGTGTAAGAAATAAGATAGATGAGCTGAGCTAAGATTAATTGCAAGTGCAGGAAACATAGATATTATTGCTATAACAGAGACCTGGCTCAATCTGAAAGATAGAGAGATGCCCTCTGAATGTCACATACAAGGCTATAAATTATTCCACACTGACAGGGTCAACAGGAAAGGTGGTGGAGTAGCGATGTATGTCAGAGACAATTTAAATTGTTGTGTTAGACAAGATATTAAATTAGAAGCGTCAGCCACTGAATCTGTTTGGTTACAGCTTCTCGAGGGCCGATAAAAACTAATTTTGGGTGTGATTTACAGGGCCCCAAATCTTGATAGGGAGTGCAGTAAACTTCTATGGGACGAAATTCGTAAGGCATCTACATACGAAAATGTTGTGCTAATGGGAGATTTCAACTATAGACAGATTGACTGGAGCAATTTGACAGGAAATTTAGAGTCAGGTGACTTTCTTGATACGATCCAGGATTGTTTTTTAAAACAGTTTGTGACAGAGCCAACTAGGGGAAATAACCTCTTTGACTTGGTTCTTGCCAGTAGGGAAACACTAATTAATAATCTTGAGGTTAATGATGAGCTTGGGGAAAGTGATCACAAATCACTCAGTTTTAATATATCATGGAATTCCCCTAATAATGGCAACCAAGTCTCAGTCCCTGACTTTCGCTTGGCTGATTTCATAGGACTGAAAAATTACTTAGGTGGGCTGAACTGGAATGACCTGACTAAGGGTCAGGTAGGTGGTGATGGTTGCCGATATGATGCTTTCCAGGGCATAGTTCTAGCTGCTCAGTCAAATTATGTTCCAAATAGGGAAATCAGATCAAACAAAAATGATCCTAAATGGATGAACAATAGATTAAAATATCTGATTGGTCAAAAGAGAGGCATATATAGGCAAATCAAAAGAGGAGAGGGGCAATTAAGAAATCGATATATTCAGTTAAAGAGAGAAATAAAAAAGGGAATTAGAAAAGCAAAAAGAGATTATGAGGTTAAAGTTGCAAGAGAATCGAAGACTAACCCAAAAGGATTCTTTCAGGTATACAGAAGTAAGATCAGGGACAAGATAGGCCCACTCAAAAGTTCCTCGGGTCAGCTCACTGACAGTGATAAGGAAATGTGTAGAATTTTTAACACATACTTCCTCTCAGTTTTTACACAGGAGGATACCAGCGATATTCCAGTAATGATAAATTATGTAGAACAGGACGATAATAAACTGTGCACGATTAGGGTCACAAGTGACATGGTCCTTAGGCAAATAGATAAATTAAAACCTAACAAATCCCCAGGCCTTGATGAACTGTATGCAAGGGTTCTAAAGGAATGTAAAGAGGAGCTTAGCACACCTTTGGCTAATCTTTTCAACATATCACTACAAACTGGCATGGTGCCAGATAAGTGGAAAATGGCAAATGTGATATCTATTTTCAAAACAGGTGACAGGTCCTTAGCTTCGAACTATAGACCAATAAGCCTAACCTCCATAGTGGGAAAATTTATGGAATCAATAATTGCCGAGGCAGTTCGTAGCCACCTTGAAAAGCATAAATTAATCAACGAATCTCAGCATGGTTTTACAAAGGGGCGTTCCTGCCTTACGAATTTATTAATTTTTTTCACTATGGTATTTGAGGAGGTAGATCATGGTAATGAATATGATATTGTGTATATGGACTTCAGTAAGGCTTTTGACAGGGTCCCACATCAGAGACTATTGAGGAAAATTAAGGCCCATGGAATAGGAGGAGAATTTTTTTCCTGGATAGAGGCATGGTTGACAAATAGGCAGCAGAGAGTTTGCATAAATGGGGAGAAATCAGAGTGGGGAAGCGTCACGAGCGGTGTTCCACAGGGGTCAGTGTTGGGCCCCCTGCTGTTCACAATCTACATAAACGACATAGATGAGGGCATAAAGAGCGACATCGGCAAGTTTGCCGATGACACCAAAATAGGCCGTCGAATTCATTCTGACGAGGACATTCGAGCACTCCAGGAAGATTTGAATAGACTGATGCAGTGGTCGGAGAAGTGGCAGATGCAGTTTAATATAGACAAATGCAAAGTTCTAAATGTTGGACAGGACAATAACCATGCCACATATAAACTAAATAATGTAGATCTTAATATTACAGATTGCAAAAAAGATTTAGGAGTTCTGGTTAGCAGTAATCTGAAACCAAGACAACAGTGCATAAGTGTTCGCAATAAAGCTAATAGAATCCTTGGCTTCATATCAAGAAGCATAAATAATAGGAGTCCTCAGGTTGTTCTTCAACTCTATACATCCTTGGTTAGGCCTCATTTAGATTATGCTGCACAGTTTTGGTCACCGTATTACAGAATGGATATAAATTCTCTGGAAAATGTACAAAGGAGGATGACAAAGTTGATCCCATGTATCAGAAACCTTCCCTATGAGGATAGACTAAGGGCCCTGAATCTGCACTCTCTAGAAAGACGTAGAATTAGGGGGGATATGATTGAGGTGTATAAATGGAAGACAGGAATAAATAAAGGGGATGTAAATAGTGTGCTGAAAATATCTAGCCTAGACAGGACTCGCAGCAATGGTTTTAAGTTGGAAAAATTCAGATTCAGGAAGGATATAGGAAAGTACTGGTTTGGTAATAGAGTTGTGGATGAGTGGAACAAACTCCCGAGTACAGTTATAGAGGCCAGAACGTTGTGTAGCTTTAAAAATAGGTTGGACAAATACATGAGTGGATGTGGGTGGGTGTGAGTTGGACCTGATAGCTTGTACTACCAGGTCGGTTGCCGTGTTCCTCCCTTAAATCAATGTGACCTGACTTGACTAGGTTGGGTGCATTGGCTTAAGCCGGTAGGAGACTTGGACCTGCCTCGCATGGGCCAGTAGGCCTGCTGCAGTGTTCCTTCGTTCTTATGTTCTTATGTTCTTATCTTATTCATAGCACTACGGCTATTAGCATAATATACATTAAAAGACTCTCTTTTCCGTTTACCCTTCCTGCTCATTTCTCCTTTTCTACTAAACCTGTTACTGTCCTTATCACCTTGTGTCACTGACTTTTCAATATCTACCTCGTACTGCTTATTACTAGTTCGCCTAGAACTCATAATATTACTACACTGGGACTTCACTGTTTTCCTGCCAAAACCCATACCACTAACTATTCCTAGTTTAAAGTCCTATTAGCTCCCTCCACTGCGGTTGCCAGCGCCCCCACCCCAGACCTAGATAAGTGAACCCCATCCCTGGCATACATGTCATTTCTGCCATAGAAGAGGTCCCAGTTGTCAATGAATGTTACCGCATTTTCCTTACAGTATTTGTCCAGCCAGCAATTGACACCAATTGCCCTGGACAATCATTCATTTCCAACTCCTCTCCTTGGCAAAGTACCACATATGACAGGTTTCCCACCCTTCCTCCTAATTATTTCTATTGCTGACCTATACCTGCTAATCAGATCCTCACTCCTACATATGCCAACATCATTGCCTCCATCACTGAGACAGACAATAGGATTGCTCCCATTACCACTCATGATGTCATCCAGACGGCTAATAATATCCTCCATCCCAGCCCCAGGAAAGCAAACCCTCTGTCTCCTACTCCTGTCCTTCAAGCAGAACGCCCTATCCATGTACCTAACTTGGCTATCCCCAACAACAACAATATTCTTACTTTCCTTGGTGTCGTTCGTCGTGACGTTCCCAGTACACAATACTGGTATACAATACTAGCAAGTTGAAAAATTTAGACATATGAGCAACATCTGGGTATCCATATTGTAGACGTTTCAGCAACCAGTGGCTTTATCAATACAAATTCTAGGACATTATTTGTATATAGTTCTACTGTCTTCAAATTATGTCCTAGAATTTGTGTTGATAAAGCCACTGGTTGGCGAAACTACTTGTCGGTATATCATTCATGTACAAGGTTAGGTAAGTTTTCTAAGGTTCTTTTCGTACACACTTATTATTTTTTACATTAACATCAATGAAAAAATATATCTTTAAACGTATAAGAGAAAATTTTAGAAAGGACTTAATTTGAAATGAGTCTTGTTAATTAACCAATTTTACCTATTCGACACGACACATATATAATATATATATATATATATATATATATATATATATGCGCATTAAGATTTTTAACCCCAGAGGGTTAGCCACCCAGGAAAGTCAGTGCGTCATCGAGGACTGTCTAACTTATTTCCATTGGGGTCCTCAATCTTGTCCCCAGGATGCGACCCACACCAGTCGACTAACACCCAGGTACCTATTTGCTGCTAGGTGAACAGGACAACATGTGTAAGGAAACGTGTCGATATGTTTCCACCCGCCGGGAATCGAACCCGGGCCCTCCGTGTGTGAAGCGGGATCTTTAGCCACCAGGCAACTGGACCACACACACATACTTTCGCAGAGCACTCCCACACCCATCCTGTACTCTGTAAGAGCACTCCCACACCCATCCTGTACTCTGTAAGAGCACTCCCACACCCATCCTGTACTCTGTAAGAGCACTCCCACACCCATCCTGTACTCTGTAAGAGCACTCCCACACCCATCCTGTACTCTGTAAGAGCACTCCCACACCCATCCTGTACTCTGTAAGAGAACTCCCACACCCATCCTGTACTCTGTAAGAGCACTCCCAGACCCATCCTGTACTCTGTAAGAGCACTCCCACACCCATCCTGTACTCTGTAAGAGCACTCCCACACCCATTCTGTACTCTGTAAGAGCACTCCCACACCCATCCTGTACTCTGTAAGAGCACTTCCACACCCATCCTGTACTCTGTAAGAGCACTACCACACCTATCCTGTACTCTGTAAGAGCACTCCCACACCCATCCTGTACTCTCTAAGAGCACTCCCACACCCATCCTGTACTCTCTAAGAGCACTCCCACACCCATCCTGTACTCTGTAAGAGCACTCCCACACCCATCCTGTACTCTCTAAGAGCACTCCCACACCAATCCTGTACTCTCTAAGAGCACTCCCACACCAATCCTGTACTCTATAAGAGCACTCCCACACAAATCCTGTACTCTCTAAGAGCACTCCCACACCAATCCTGTACTCTCTTAGAGCACCCCCACACCCTTCCTGAACTCTCCTAGAGCACTCCCACACCCATCCTGTACTCTCTAAGAGAACCGAACAGATCCTGTACTCTCTTAGAGCACCCCCACACCCTTCCTGTACTCTCCCAGAGCACTCCCACACCCATCCTGTACTCTCTAAGAGAATCGCACCGATCGTGTACTCCCTTAGAGCACCCCCACACCCTCCCTGTACTCTCCCAGAGCACTCCCACACCAATCCTGTACTCTCTAAGAGAACTGCACCGATCCTGTACTCTCTTAGAACACCCCCACACCCTTCCTGTACTCTCCCAGAGCACTCCCACACCCATCCTGTACTCTCCCAGGTCACTCCCACAGCCTTCCTGTACTCTCCCAGAGCACTCCCATATCCTTCCTGTATTCTCCCAGACCACTCCCACACCCATCCTCTGCTCTCCCACAAAACTCCAACACCTATCCTGTACTCTCCAACAGCACTCCCACACCCTTCCTATACTCTCCCAGAGCACTCCCACAATCTTCCTGTAGTCTCCCAGAGCACTCCAACAATCTTCCTGTAGTCTCCCAGAGCAGTTTCACACCTATCCTGTACTCTCGCAGAGCACTCATAAACCCATCCTGTACTCTCCAAGATCTCTCCGACACCGATCCTGTACTTCCCCGAGCACGCCCACACTCATCCTGCCTCTTAAAGAGCACTCCCACACTCTTCCTGTACTCTCCCAGAACACTCCCACACCCTTCCTATACTCTCCCAGAACACGCACACACTTTCTGTACTCTCCCATAGCACTCCCACACCTTTCATGGTCTCCCTCACAGAACTTTCACACCCATCCTGAACTCTCCCAGAGCACTCCCACACCCTTCCTGTACTCTCCCACAGCACTCCCACACCCTTCCTATACTCTCCCAGAACACGCACACACTTTCTGTACTCTCCCATAGCACTCCCACACCTTTCATGGTCTCCCTCACAGAACTTTCACACCCATCCTGAACTCTCCCAGAGCACTCCCACACCCTTCCTGTACTCTCCCACAGCACTCCCACACCCTTCCTGCAGTCTCCCATAGCAGTTTCACAGCTATCCTGTACTCTGGCAGTGTCAGCAGAGTTGCTGATCCCCCCTTACATGTGTTGTATAGCTTAGCTGAGTATTATAGTACCATCCATGTGTTTTATATAGACGATCCCTATTAGGCCTAATGACTGTATGACGTCACGGGATGCACATGAGTGAGTGGGACGCTTTACCTCGCCCTCAGTCCACGCTTAGACATACAACAGGCAAGCAGGCAGGCCGGGCCCTTCCCTTACCTCAGTCTGACAATATATAGCATTACCATCCACAAGTGTGTTTATCTTCAACCATCATATCTCCTTCCGAACCCCTATGACAAATTGGTGGCAGCAGTGGGGGCGTAAAATTGTTAATTACGCCGATGCACGAAGATAAATTCTCTCAGCCGACGGACATCTTGTGTGGTCAGTAGGCCGACCTAGCCAGCCAGCTACCGGACCAAGCGTCTACCAGCCTCTACACTATTCACTGGTCAGTCTCTGTGTATTAGTGTTTATCTGCTTATTTGCATTACTCCCGAGGGGTTGACCTGAGTTTACAAAGTAAGCCAAACCAGCAAGCCAGTCTGTGGTGGGGGAGTGAGTCATAACGAGCCCAGTCAGCCCAAGCCTTACACCATCCAGCCTTGCCTGCCAAGCCAGCTTTCCACCCCTGCTGTGTTCATCGTTAGAAGTTATCAAGCCATTCTGTGTGAAGGGTTAAGCCAAGCCAGCCAGCAACTAACCCAAGTGTCTTAACCCAGGGATCAAGCAAGCCACGTGGGTACAGTCTTCTTCATCGCTTTGTGCTTCAAGTTCTAGCCATTCTGAGTGCTTTATCAGCCCTGTGGTGTTGTGGTATTTTGTGGGTTTGTTTTAAGCCTGCTTGGCTTAGAATATTTTCATGCCTAGTGAGGGTGTCCCCAGTGAGGATTATGCCATTTATCCCATAGGCCCAGTCACCACGCGGTGTCTCACTGCGCTGCCTCACCCACCTCACTCTCTACCATTTTTTTTACCCTTATTACGGGTTCTAGCACCATATTTTAAGGACCACATAGGGGGTCAAGAGCCAGAGTGTGTTTCTCGTAAGTAGCGCCATCGTAAAAAGCCTCCTGTGTGGGTCCATCATTGATTTAAGTGCAAATTCTATGATCATGTTGAGAGTAGCAGCGAACGCCGCCAGCCACGAGTCAACACCACTACCTTACTCCACCATCTACCTCATTCTTCACCAATTCGCTACACTGTTAATGAATAATATTTTTCATAGAGACATTTGCGAGTGTTGAGACATTTTTGTGTTTCCAGTGATTTCTTAGTAACATTTAGTAACTCTTCATTAGACTCAGTGTTTATTATATACTGCTTGCAATATTTTTTTTTTCTCTTCTTTCTTCAGTGTTAATTTTCGTGCATTATTTTATGTCTGTTGTGTTGTGTTTCTTTTTATATATTCTTGAAGTAAGTACTTTAGTGTTTTTCCTTGTTGTGTGCAATATATAAGCAGTATAAATTTGTGTTTACACTTCACAATTACCTTGTGTTCACAGTATTGCAGTGAAGTAATTCAGTAGTTTATTTGTTTTCATTCTTTTGCCATTTTATTTTTCTCTGTGTTGAACATTCTTGTGTTAATTCTTTTCATTTAGCCAGTGTCTAATTTGTCTTATTTCCACAGACAATAGTACCATTATTTTGTTCAAGCAAGACAATTATTTTCCAATTTTTCACACCTCAAGTTTCATTGCAAGAAAATTATAGTATTGGGTTTATATTGATGTGTTGTGTTCTGCATCACTGTAAGTGTTCAAACCTTTTTGTTCTGTGATTTTGTATCTATTATTTTTATATTTCATTGAACAAATTCACTCTTAGTGCAATTTTTAAGTTCTTCTTTTAAAGTAAATCATTCTTTTGGTTGTTCAGTCAGTGTTGTTTAAGCTGCAATTAAGAGTTAAAGTGTTCAATCAGTTCATTCCTTGATATATTTTTTTTCTTGTAAACTGTATTTTCTTGTGTGTGTAATTTTTTTTATCATTGTATCATTGACTCATTTTACAATAATTCTTGTGTAAACATTGTGTTGCCATTAAAATTTTTCTTTCAGAAATTTTATGTAGTGTGTGCAGTACTTTTGATTAGTAATTGTTATTTTATTTCAGTGCAGTTTCATATGCTCTGTTCTGTGCATAATATTTTGTTCCTTGTGTGTCACTTAATATTTTTTTATTTAGAGTTGTTTTCCCAGTTTGTTTTAATTTTGCACAAGCTTTATTGAGTCCATTTTAAAATTTTTGATTGATTTATCAATTATTGTTGAATTTCCTTATTGCATTGAGAGTAAAGACAACTCACTGTGCCATTAATTCAATTTAAAGTAAATTTGAGCAAATTAGATTTGAGTAAAGTACAATTTCTCTTGATTTTCAAAGTGTTGCTCATTCAGCTGAGTATTTTCCTTTGTGAGTGTGAGTTTTTCTTGCTTACAGTGTGACTTGTCAATTTTTATTTACTTATGCAGAACAGTTAAGTAATTTCTTTCTATTTAAGTTCATTGTGTTGTGTGCTCCTCAGTTACATTTTCTTTTATGTCTCTAAATTCTTGTTTTACATTTTGAAAACATGTCTCAAGTCTTCTCTAGCGATGCCTCAGTACATTCTGCTAGTACAACCATTAATGCGTCAGTCCCAAATTCGAGTAATTCCTTATCAAACAACAGACACACTCAGACTTCGAGCCTTCACAATTTTAGTCGTGATCCTTATGAGGCTATGCCGTTGTTCAATGGTAACTCAGACAACCTAGATGGATGGTTTACTGCTGTTCCTGCTAGAGCAAATGCCTCAGTAGATGGTCCTCCATCAGAGAGTTGACTAATTAGTATCGGAAAAGAGAGTTTAGCTCGTTCACCAGCTGCCTCATATGTCTTCAACTTGATCCGCATGAAGGACTTTCAGGATCTAACCAAGTGGCAAGATTATGAGCAATTAATCCGTAACTATCTCGAACCAGTACGAGAAACTGATACTTTTGTTGTTCTTATAGAATTAGTGTGTACAGCTCCGAGGCCAGAGGAATCATTAGATGAGTTTGCTCTTCGTCTAAATAACCTAATGTCCTCATTAGTTAAAGCAGGGCAAAGTTCCAAGTACCTTAAAGACAATGATAAACCAGCTCTTGAGGGGTTTGCTAAATTAGCAGCATTCTGAGTTATTAAACAGCTAATGCCACCAACATCAATGTATGTGCATAACTCCAGTCCTCTAAATGCCACAATGGGACCGCTTGCAGCTCTTATCCATGTGCGTAATTTGTGTCCCGAGGGAACCTTCCCCTATCGAAGGTCTACGTGCAGAATCGTGGCCACTTTGCAGGCGTTTATGTATCTTACTCTGTCAGCCAAGGAAGGAAGCTGGGCCTCAGAACTGAGACATACTGTGTTGGTCCAGATGGGGGCCCCAAGCATAGTTCTTATCGCCTGGTTTTGTACGACCTCCACCCTTGCCTGCTCTGCGGGAAGAGGTGAGCTAACGCCGGTGCACCGTAGTCAATGAGCAAGCGTATAGCTTGTATATAGTACAAGCGAAGTACATCTTTGCTTGCCCCTGCACGGTGACTCGTCATGGCTCTCATGGCGTTGAGTCTGAGTAGAGCACGTGACCTGACATACTCGGCCTGTTTCTGAAAGGTCAGCTTTTTATCAATGTAGATTCCAGGGTGAAAGGTACATGAGTATTTATAGGATGGAGTCAGGTAGAGAATGTTGGGTCAGGTGGAGAATGATAGAGGCTAGGACCTAGGGTAGCTTATGTGTATTTTTTCAGTCATTTGATTTTATGTTTGTTTTTCCTATGTGCTACAATTCCCCGGATTTTGTTTTCCAACTAATATAAAACAAAAAAAAACAAAAAAAAAAAAAAAAAATTAGAAAGTATCAATACACATTTTCTTGGAATTCGTAACGTCTCAAAGGAAAGTGTGGGATGCAGGCTTACAGTAAATTAGGGCATGATAAGTAAGACATAGGTGGACAGAAGTATCGGGAAGGGGAGTGGGGTGGCAATCTATGTCCGAGATCGTTTAAACTGTTACATAAAAATGGGTATAAAGTCTGAAACACATACTGAGTCTGTTTGTGTAGAATTTTCAGAGGGGCACGGAAAATTTATTTTAGGTACGATATACCATCCCCTAAACTTGGATACAGGCCGAGAAAGACTACTGTGGGAGGAAACTGTTAGGGCCAAAAGGCACGATAACGTTGTAATTCTAGGGGACTTGAACTGTACTCATATTGATTGGAATTCCTTGACTGGGAATTTAGAGTCTAACGACTTCTTAGAGGTAGGTCAGGATTGTTTTTTAAAGCAGTTTATTACAGAACTTACAAGGGAAAATTACCTGCTTGATTAGTTCTGGCAAACAAGGAAACCCTTGTTAATAATTTAGAAATTTTAGAGGAACTTGGCGCAAGCAACCACAAATCAATTACCTTTAGCATTGAATGGAAGTGCGATAGTAGGGATAATTCAGTAACGGTCCCAGAATTTCGCTTAGCAGATTACAAGGGACTGGGGTAACGAAGATAGCTATCAATATGAGATCTTTCTAAACACTATACATGCTGCCCAAACTACATTTATTCCGAATACAGAAATCAGATTGAATAGAAATAACCCTAAATGGATGAATAATAGGCTCAAATATGTTTTAGGACAAAAGAAAGGAATTTATAGGCTCATCAAAAGAGGTGAGGGTCATCTTATGAATCACTATATTGACATTAAGAGGATCGTTATTAAGGGGATAAGGAAAGATAAACGGGACTACGAAATTAAAGTTGCTAAAGATTTGAAAACTGGCCCAAAAGGTTTTTTCCAGGTTTATAGAACAAAAGTTAAAGAAAAGATAGGTCCCCTTAAAAAAACTATGCTTATCTTACTGACAAGGAGAATGAAATGTGTTCTATTTTTAATAATTATTTTCTCTCGGTTTTCACTCTGGAAGACACTAATAATATCCTAATAATTTAGTTTTTTAGTAGGCCTGAACAAGATAAACAATGTCATATCACAGCCACTAGCAAAATAAATCCCCAGGCCCAGATTAACTTTTTTCATGAGTTCTTAAAGAGTGCAAAATGGAACTTTGTGAACCATTGACTAATATTTATAATATATCTCTTCAAACAGGTGCAGTGTCTGATATGTGGAAGATGGCCAATGTAATTCCTACTTTTAAAGCAGGGGGCAAGTCGTTACCGTCAAATTACCCCCCAGAAAGCCTGACCTCAAGTGTAGACAAATTACTAGAGTCAATTATAGCTGATATTATATGAAGCCATCTGGATAAGCATAATTTGATTAATGATACTCAGCATGGATTCACGAAAGGCCGTTCCTGCCTAACTAATTTATTAACCTCTTCAGTAAAGTTTTTGAGGCTGCTGATCACGATAAAGCATTCGATATTGTTTATTTAGAGACTGTCAAAGAAAGTGGCAGCTCATGAAATTGGAGGTAAAGTGTTTTCAAGGCTCACTAACAGCAGGCAGAGAGTGTGCATCAATGGGGTTAAATACGAGTGGGGATCTGTAACAAGTGGCGTTCCACAGGGATCAGTCTTAGGCCTACTGTTCTTTATAATATATATATTAGCCATAGTGCTAAGAATAAGATGGATGAGTTGAGATTAGTTACTAGTGGAGGTAACATTGATGTATTTGCAATCACTGAGACATGGTTTAATTCCAAAAGTCGGGACATGCCTGCGGAGTGTCACATTCAGGGTTTTAAATTGTTCCAAGTAGATAGAAATATCGGTAAGGGAGGTGGGGTGGCACTGTATGTCCGAGATCACTTGAACTGTTGCATAAAAACGGGTATTAAGTCTGAGGTAACACATACAGAGTCTGTCTGGATAGAATTTTCAGAGGGGCATAAAAAATTGATTCTTGGAGTGATATACCGTCCCCCAAACTTAGATAGGGACCAAGGGAAATTACTGTGGGAGGAAATTGTTAAGGCCACAAGGCACGATAATGTAGTAATTCTAGGGGACTTTAGCTTTAGTCACATTGATTGGAAGTTCTTGACTGGGAATTTAGAATCATACGACTTTTTAGAAGTAGTTCAGGAATGTTTCTTGAAGCAGTTTGTGACAGAACCTACAAGGGGAAATAAAGTTCTTGATTTGGTTCTGGCGAACAAGGAGACCCTTGTTAGTAATTTAGAAATTAAAGAGGAACTCGGCACAAGCGACCACAAATCAATTACCTTTAGCATAGAATGGAAGTATGATAGTAGGGATAACTCAGTAACAGTTCCAGATTTTCGCTTAGAAGATTACAATGGGCTTAGAGAACACTTATCATCTGTTGACTGGGGTAACGAAGAGAGCTATCAATATGACAGTTTTCTGAACACTATACATGCTGCTCAAGGAACGTTTATCCCGTATAAAGAAATTAGATCAAATAGAAATGACCCAAAATGGATGAATAATAGGCTGAAATATCTACTAGGGCATAAGAAAGAAATTTATAGGCGTATCAAAAGAGGTGAGGGTCATCTTATGAATCAGTATATTGACATTAAGAGGGATGTTAAAAAGGGGATAAGAAAAGCTAAAGAGACTATGAAATTAAAGTTGCTAGGGATTCGAAAACTAACCCAAAAAGTTTTTTTCCAGGTCTATAGAATGAAAGTTAGAGATAAGATAGGTCCCCTTAAAAATAACTATGGGCATCTTACTTCCAAAGAGAATGAAATGTGCTCGATTTTAAATAATTTTCTCTCGGTTTTTACACGGGACGACACTAGCAATATTCCAGTAATTAATATTTATAGTGGGCCTGAAGAAGACCAATTATGTAACATCACAGTCACTAGTGAAATGGTTATGAAACAAATAGACCGACTAAAGCAAAATAAGTCGCCGGGTCTTGATGAGCTTTTTTCAAGGGTTCTTAAGGAATGCAAAATGGAACTCTGAACCATTAACTAATATTTTTAATTTATCTCCTCAAACAGGTGTAGTGTCTGATATGTGGAAGATGGCTAATGTAATTCCTATTTTTAAAGCATGGGACAAGTCATTACCGTCAAATTACTGCCCAATAAGCCTGACTTCAATTGTAGGGAAATTACTAGAGTCAATTATAGCTGAGATTATAAGAGGCCATCTCGATAAGCATAGCTTGATTAATAATACTCAGCATGGATTCACGAGAGGCCGTTCTTGTCTAACTAATTTATTAACTTTCTTCAGTAAAGCTTTTGAGGCTGTGGATCACGATAAGGAATTTTATATTATTTGCTTAGATTTTAGTAAGGCTTTTGATAGTTCCACACCAAAGACCGTTAAAGAAAGTGGCAGCTCATGGCATTAGGGGAAAAGCGCTCTCGTGGATCGAGTCATGGCTCACAGACAGGAAGCAGAGAGTGTCCATAAATGGTTTAAATCCGAGTGGGGATCTCTAACAAGTGGCGTTCCACAGGGATCAGTCTTGGGCCCGTTGTTGTTTATAATATATATCAATGATCTTGATGAGGGGAATTACTAGTGAAATGAGCAAATTCGCCGATGACACAAAGATAGGTAGGATAATTGATTCAAACGTAGATATCAGGGAACTTCAGGAGGATTTGGACAAACTCAATAACTGGTCAGCAAAGTGGGAGATGCAGTTCTATGTAGATAAATGCAAGGTTCTGAAGCTCGGGAGTGTCCATAACCCCTAGCACTTATAAGTTAAATAATGTAGAACTTAGCCATACAGAATGTGAAAAGAACTTGGGGGTTATTAGGTAAGACACATATGCAACAGTTAGGTATTTTTATTTCGAAACGTTTCGCCTACACAGTAGGCTTCTTCAGTCGAGTGCAGAAAAGCTGATAGAAGCAGAAGAGATTTGAAGACGATGTAATCAGTCCATCACCCTTGAAGTTTTGAGGTGCTCAGTCCCTCAGTCTGGAGAAGAGTATTGTTCCATTGTCTGAAACAATATGGAGTTGAAGTATGTATGTATAATGTTCGCCAAGACCGTAGTTCTGGCACGGGTCTCAATCTTGCGATGACCCGTCTCTGGCTCCCGAGGGAGAAAGGTTTCTACAATGATGCGATGTATGCTGCTCAAGCACTCTTCTGGTCAGTTCAACTGGTGCATCTCACAAGCGACAACACCATATGTACTCCTACCTATGGACACTAGCGAGGAGGAGGATATGTCGTTATCACAGGTAACAGCATGTCTGGTTCGTTGACTCCATGGTACACTAGTGTGGCCGCAGTCATCTCTGGGTCCTCTTTGGGAGGGAATATCACTCCTAGTTGCCTGTGGAGTGTCTCAGTAACTTCACACTCCAGAAGATAGTGTGTTAGGGGCCGCTGGACAACGTGCTGACAGTACTGGCACATCTCCTCCTCAGCCTTGTCTACCATCATCTTGGCTGTGGGAAAGCCCAAACGAAGCCGATGGATGGCTGTACACTGCGCTCTGGACCAGCTTCTATCATGTGGAGGGGGTTCTCCCTGAGTCGCTGCTCGGTACCACTGTTGAAATGGAGTAACACCTAAGACCTCTCCCATAAGTTTCATGGCTCTGGCAGCCAACAGTTTGGTCTGTCGTAGGCTGATTGGGACAGTAATCCCAACATGTGGATAGTTTGTTGCTGCCTTGGCTGCATCCTCTGCCGCCCCATTTTCCCGGATGCCAGCATGGCTGGGGATCCAGTTCAATGTCGATCCGTTATCCTGAACTTCTAAGGCTGTCATTATGCTCAGGATCGATGTGATGAGGTGAACATTGTCCTGTGGTTGAGGATTTGAGAGGGCATTGATTGCATAGGTGGAATCAACATGTATGACAGGTCGGAGTCGATGTCGTAGGGCATGTGACAATGCCTGCTGAATCGCCACCAGGTCAGCTTGAAGGATCGTGCAGTGGTCAGGGAGTCGCCAGCTTTGTGTGTGACCATTGTGGTACAATCCAGCTGCTGCTCTCTTCCTGTCAGGGTCGACAGAACCATCTGTGAAATACACTGCACATGTGCCTCTCTCTGCCAGTGCCATGCTTGTCTCAGCATGATTGCTGAGGGTGTCTTGACTGCAGAGACGCTTAGAGATGGGTAGCTGCATGATGCAAACATCGGCTGGATCTGGGCGCCAGGGAGGTGGTGGATGGTACCCAGCGACAGGAAGGTCACAACTCTTCTCAAGGAGTAGTTGTATAGGAAGCAGCTTCCGCCCAGCAGCGCAAAACGAACGAATCCAGGAGTAGTCCGTGAAGAGTTTGGGATCTTGTGTCATGGTTGTCAATATCCGTCTCCTTAGTGGGGTACCTTGCTGCCGGTGCAGAATCGTGGCCACTTTGCAGGCGTTTATGTATCTTACTCTGTCAGCCAAGGAAGGAAGCCGGGCCTCTCATCTGAGACATACTGTGTTGGTCCAGATGGGGGCCCCAAGCATAGTTCTTATCGCCTGATTTTGTACGACCTCCACCCTTTGCCTGCTCTGCGGGAAGAGATGAGCTAACGCCGGTGCACCGTAGTCAATGAGCGAGCGTATAGCTTGTATATAGTACAAGCGAAGTACATCTTTGCTTGCCCCTGCACGGTACCTCGTCATGGCTCTCATGGCGTTGAGTCTGAGTAGAGCACGTGACCTGACATACTCGGCCTGTTTCTGAAAGGTCAGCTTTTTATCAATGTAGATTCCCAAGTACAGGTAGGAGCCTGTCCACTCTAGTTCTATATCCTGAATACGTAATCTATTCACAGGATCTGGTCCCTTGAACATCATTGCCGAGATCTTGAGGCCTAGTTCCTTGCAAGACTGCGTAATTAGGTCCAAAGCTCTCTGAGCCTGTCGTTCTAAATTACCTTTCCCATTCACTACGAGTGCAAGATCATCAGCATAGCTGAGGAGCTGTGTACCACTATGAAAGGGAAGGCTCACAAGTTCCTGCATAAGGATGTTAAACAGGGAAGGACTGAGCACACCTCCTTGTGGCGTACTGTTTTATAGTGTTTTAAAGGAAGAGTAGTGTCCCTGAAAGCTGACACAGCCCTGCCTGCCCCTAAGGTAGGACTCTATCTTGGCCAGGAGGCGTCCTTTGATTCCCTTCCGAGCCAGTATTGCCAGAATTGCTGTGGGGCTGGCTAGCTCAAATGCCTTTTCAAGGTCGAGGTAGACGACGATACTAGGTTTTCTGTTACTATCAGCAATCTGGCTTAGTAGAGTGGTTGTGCACTCTGCTGCTCCCACGCCTTTGGTGAAGCCAAATATGTGATGATGAGAGAGTCCAAGTTTCCATAGGAGGCGGTTTAACACCATCCTCTCAGCAGTCTTGGCTAAGCAGCTGGTCAGCGATATGGGTCTCATACTGCCTTGGTCCTTGGGCTTTGGAATTGGTACGATGGTAGCTTTCTTCCAAGCTGGTGGGAGTGTCCTGGCCCTCCACGACTGGAGTTGAAGTAACGAACGAACGAAAGTTCAGGTAAGATCCCAAATAGGATGAGCGGGGAAGACGGGACAGACGAAGAATAGTGCTGGAGAGGAGTGTTCTTAGTCGTAGAAATAGAGCCAGGGCTTAACCCAGCGACGAAGGCAATCGTGGGACAGATATTGAGAAGAGAAATTCAGGCTCTTCTGTTGGGACTCCGGTGGGGTGAGCGGGGAGGAAGGGACATGCAACGTTTAGCGCTATAGAGGAGTGTAGAATTGAGCCATGTCTTAGCCCAAAAGCAAAGGCGAACGTGGGTCAGAGAATGGTACCTGTTATAGAAGGTACCTGCCAGTGAATCCAAGGTTATTTGTAAATAGGATTAGGAGCAGGATCATACAAAGAGTAGAAAAGGTTGTGTTGGTTTGTGGGTCTGCGAATGTCTTCGTCAAGGAGAGAGGTCCAGTAGTCATGTCGCGTCTCAAGTTTGTCTGTCTGTCACTGAGCGTCTTCCAATACAGATTCAGCACAGGGATGTCCAATTGGGCATGGAGAGACTCGCTTGTGGAGAAATCCTCCCATCTGACATCAAGCACCCAGTGAAGCGCCTTGTTCTGGACATGCTGCAGTTTAAGTAAGTTCGTTTTAGCTGCAAGAGAGAGGGCTAGAGGAGAGTAAGTTATCAGAGGACGTATTAGGGATTTGTAGAGGTGTAGTTTGTTGCGTTGAAAGGCATGACAGGATGGAGCATTATATACCGCCAGGAGGTGAGATGTAGGCCACTAGTAGAGGTAAGAATGTAGTCGTTGGGAGGTCAGGTCCCTCTCAAATCCAGCCATTCTCACTAGTAGAAGTTGTCCAAGTTGATTTCAAGTCTGTACCAAGATACCCTTGTTTTGTGTCTTACCTAACAACCTGTCAGTATTTTATACCATTTTAATGTTCACTCTGTCAGACAGACACTGCAACATTTTATACACTACTGACATTCCAACACCTGTATACCACAGCTCCATCACTCTAGCCTATGCAGACGACATTACACAACTTATCACTCATGCCAATATAGATACACTCACACACAAAACACAAAATGAGGTCGACAGGATAGCCATCTGGGAACAAAAATGGAGGATCAAATCCAATGTAGCTAAATCCAGCATTACATATTTCAACTATAGGAAACGTGATCCTCCATTACCTGTCGAGCTCAGAACTGCTGACACCAGCACTTACATCCCCATCGCACAATCTGTCACTGTCTTTGGCGTTAATCTTGACTACTTTCTTCGCTTACACGGACACATTTATTCAAGGCATGCAATAGCTAGTAAGGCTCTTGCGGGCCTCTACAAGCTGCAACATGCTTCCCAACGCACCAAACTACACCTCTACAAATCCCTAATACGTCCTCTGATAACTTACTCTCCTCTAACCCTCTCTCTTGCAGCTAAAACACACTTAAACTGCAGCGTGTCCAGAAAAAGGCGCTGCGCTGGGTGCTTGATGTCAGATGGGAGAACTTCGCCACAAGCGAGTCTCTCCATGCCCAATTAGACATCCCTGCGCTGAATCTGTCCTGGAAGACGCTCAGTGACAGACAGATAGACAAACTTGAGACGCGACATAACTACTGGACCTCTCTCCTTGACGAAGACATTCGCAGACCCACAAACCAACACAACCTTTTCTACTCCTTGTATGATCCTGCTCCTAACCCTATTTACAAATAACCTTGGATTCACTGACTGGTACCTTGCGCTGTTCATTCTCTGACCCACGTTCGCTTTAGCTAATCTTCTCCTGTCCCGTCCTCCCCGCTCACCCCACCGGAGTCCCAACAGAAAAGCCTGAATTTGTGTTATCAATGTCTTTACCACGATCACCTTAGCTGCTGGGTTAAGCCCTGGCTCTATTTCTAAGACTAAGAACACTCCTCTCCAGCACTATTCTTCGTCTGTCCCGTCTTCCCCCTCTCATCCCATTTGGGATCTTACCTGAACTTTCGTTCGTTCGTTCGTACTTCAACTCCATATTGTCTCAAACTATGGAACAATACTCTTCTCCAGACTGAGGGACTGACCACCTCTAAACTTCAAGGGTGATGGACTGATTACATCGTCTTCAAGTCTCTTCTGCTTCTATCACCTTTTCTGTACTCGACTGAAGAAGCCTACTGTGTAGGCGAAACGTTTCGAAAAGATACCTAACTGTTTCATATGTGTCTTACCTAACAACCTGTCGGTATTTTATACCATTTTAATGTTCACTTGGGGGTTATAGTGAGCAGTAACCTTAAACCAAGACAGCAATGCCTAAGCGTACGTAATAAGGCAAATATATTAATGGGATTTATATCAAGAAGTGTAAGCAACAGAAGTCCAAAGGTTATACTACAGCTTTATACATCATTAGTATGGCCTCACCTAGATTATGCAGCTCAGTTCTGGTCTCCATATTACAGAATGGATATAAATTCGTTAGAAAACATTCCTCAGTCAATCACCGTATCTCCAACTTCGCTACCCTCAATTCTTCCTTAAGCTGCTGGTAAAGTTGCTCGATGGAGGGCATCTTGGTTCAGTCCAAGGAGAGCACACAAACGTCCTCACTGAGCTAAGTACACGTCACCATTGAGTTAAGTACACGTCACCACTGACCGAGCTAAGTACACGTCACCACTGAGCTATGTACACATCACCACTTATACACTTCAATGATATCTCCCCTCATTCTACGTCTCTCCAGAGAGTGGAGATTTAAGGCTTTAAGTCTATCTTCATACGGGAGATTTCTTACACAGTTAATCATTTTAGTCATCCTTCTCTGTATGTTCTCCAATGAATTTATATCCATCCTGTAGTAAGGAGACCAAAACTGAGCGGCATAATCCAAATGAGGCCTCACTAGTGAGGTATAGAGCTGTAAAATAACTTTTGGACTTCTGTTACTAATACTTCTTGAGATAAATCCAAGCAATCTATTAGCCTTGTTGCGCACACTAAGGCACTACTGTCTTGGCTTTAGATTTCTGCTCACCATGACTCCCAAGCCTTTTTCACATTCTGTATGATCAAGCTCTACTTCACCTAGTTTATAGCTTCGAGGGATATTTTCATTACCAAGGACTAGTACCTTACACTTATCCACATTGAAATTCATCTGCCATTTTCAGACCAAGACATCAATTTGTCAAAATCCTCATGAAGTTCATTGCTATCCTCCTCAGAATGAATCATACGGCCTATCTTTGTATCATCAGCAAATTTGCTCATGTCACTCGTAATCCTTTCATAAAGGTCATTAATGTAAATTATGAACAAGAGAGGGCCTAAGACTGATCCTTGTGGAACGCCACTAGTGACTAATCCCCATTCAGATTTGACCCCATTAATAGAAACTCTCTGCTTTCTATTGGTAAGCATGCCTCTATCCATGCTAGAACTTTACCTCCTATACCATGAGCTGCCACTTTTCTTAAGAGTCTCTTGTGAGGTACTCTATCGAAAGCCTTACTAAAATCCAGATAAACAATATCATATTCTTTATCACTGTCAACTGCCTCAAATGTTCTATTGAAGAACGTCAGTAAATTTGTCAGGCAGGAACAACCTCTCGTGAACCCATGCTGAGATTCATTAATCAACTTATGCTCTTCAAGGTGACTTCTAATGATGTCAGCTATAATTCATTCTAATAACTTGCGCACTATATATGTCAGGCTTATTGGGCAGTAATTTGAAGGAGCGGACTTATCCCCTGATTTGAATATAGGAACCACATAAGCCATCTTCCACAACTCTGGCACAACACCAGTAAGGATGGATGCATTGAACACACTTGTTAATGGCCGACTAAGCTTGAATTGCATTCCTTAAGTACCCTGGAAAACAACTCGTCGAGTCTTGGGGACTTATTTTTCTTCACTTTGTCTATCTGTTTGATAACCATGTCCCTCGTGACAGTAATATTAGTTAATTTGAATTCATCGGGAACTGAGAAATTGTTAATTTCTGGAATCTCATTTGTGTATTCCTGTGTAAAAACTGACAAAAAATAGTCATTAAATAAGGAACACATTTCCAGTTCGTTATCCGTCAGCAGTCCATTCCCAATTTTCAGAGGTCCTACTTTTTCCTTAACCTTCGTCCTATACACTTGAAAAAACCCCTTTGGATAAGTCTTTGATTCATTAGCAACTCTAATTTCATAGTTACGTTTAGCCTTTCTAATCCCCTTTTTTACTTCTCTTTTAAGTTGAACATATTGGTCAGTAAGGTTAACCTCTCCTCTTCTGATGCGCCTATAAATTTCCCTTTTCTCCTCTAATAGATGTTTTAACCTACTGTTAACCCATCTGGGATCGTTATTATTAGACCTAATTTCTCTCTGGGGAATGTATATACTCTGAGCACGGTGTACATTATTAAGAAAAAAATCATAAATGCACATCCCTTCATAATCATAAGTATGATCATCGTCAATGAAATCATTAGCTAGATAACCCCAATCGAGATTAGACAGGTGTTCCGTAAGTCCATTGTAATCGGCAGAACGAAAATCAGGGATTTTTACCGTATTATCGCTATTCTTGTATTCCCAGTTAATGCTAAAAGTGATGGATTTGTGATCACATGCGCCAAGCTTTTCAGTGATCTCCAGATTATTTACGAGTGTTTCCTTATTTGACAAGACTAGGTCGAGCAAATTATTACCCCTGGTAGGCTCTGTTACACACTGCTTCAGAAAACAGTCTTGAACTGTTTCCATAAAGTCACTGGACTCCAGATTACCAGTCAAAGAATTCCAGTCAACTAGACTAAAGTTAAAATCCCCTACTATTACTACGCTATTGTGTCTAGAAGCCCTAACAATTTCGTCACAAAGAAGTCCCCCTCTATCGTGGCCCAAGCCTGGAGGTCGGTATATTACACCTAGAATTAGTTTTTCTTGACCTTCAACAAACTCTACCCAAACAAATTCTGTTACTATTCCATCTATTTTTATACCTGATTTTATGCAACACTTAATATTTCCTTGAACATGCAATGCAACTCCTCCCCCTTCCGATCACATCTATCCACATGGAACAACTTAAACCCTTGAATATTACACTCAGCAATCATCTCCCGACTCTTTAAATCATACCACGTTTCAGTTAATGCAATGACATCAAAGTTCCCAGCACATGCTACCAAACGCAGTTCATTAATCTTATTTCTTGCACTTCGACTGTTAGCATAAAATACCAACATATGATTTTTCTTCTGCACATTTTTCTTATTCACCTTTGCTTTCACACAATTTCTGAAATTTTCATTACCCAGCGTTGTTCATGACTGTTATTATTAAGATTCATAATATCAAAGCCTAAATCAATATATCCATACTCATTATTTTTCATTTCTAAACCCATACGTCTAACTAATCCTAGTTTAAAGTCCTAACAGCCTCCTCAACTGAGCTAGCAAGAAAACCCACACCTGCCCTGGATAAGTGAACCCTATCCCTGGCATACACGTCATTTCGGCCATAGAAGTGGTCCCGGTTGTCAATGAATGGTACTGCATTATCCTTACAGTGTTTGTCCAGCCAACAATTAATACCAATTGCTCTGGACAACCATTCATTTTCAACACCCCTTCTTGGCAAAATGCCACATGTAACAGGACTCCCCCTTCTTCCTAATTATGTCTATTGTTGTCCTGAACCTTCTAACTAAAACGCTGTCCTGAACCTTGTAACTAATATTGCTGTCCTGAACCTTCTAACACATCAGGAACACACACCAAGCGACAACACTAGGAACCATGTGACATGAGCAGAAAATAGATGATACCCACAGGAAATATGTGACAACACCAGGAGAGCTATGTGGCAACACCAGGAACTATGTGACAACACCAGGAACTATGTGATGCAACCAGAAACATGTGGCTACACCAGGTACTATGTGACAACACCAGGAACTATGTGACAACACCAGGAACTATGTAATAACTCTAGGAAGTACGTGACAACACCAAGTATCACATGGCCTCGCGGAGAGCTATGTGACAACACCAGGAACTATGTGACAATACCAGGAACTATGTGACGATGCCAGGGAGAATGTAAGAACACTAGGAACAATGTGCCCATGGCAGAAATCACGTGACTAAACTAGAATTAATGAGAGCAGCTGTTGTACAGTATTGTCATACAGCACTGTCATTCAGTACTGTCATACAGTATTGTCATACTGCGTCATTAATTCTAATGCGTATATAGCTATACTACTCTTGCCTAACCACTAGCCAGAATGGGAGGAGAGGATAAAACAGATAGGAACCTCAGCCGGATGTGGGTGTGTAGAGGCTGGGACAGCATCATCACTGCCTGCACAACTCTCATCTAGGGAGGACCCAGCAGCCGCTTGATGTAACAATGGCCAACAAATCTTTCATTCAACTGACGTTCGTCCTGGCCTTGACTGTCAGCATCGTCTGTGGGTAAGAAAAACATGTTTCCTTTATTATAATGGAAGAACATAAGTATTTTTGTAAAAGTATTGACATTATCGAAGTTTGAATACCACGGGCATACCAAACTATACATATGTTATTGATATATATATGTATGTATATATATATATATATATATATATATATATATATATATATATATATATATATATATATATATATATATATATATATATATATATATATATATATATATATATATATATATATATATATATATATATATATATATATATATATATATATATATATATATATATATATATGCAAGGAATTCGCAAGAGCAGGCGAAATATACACAAACACTTATCTCTGTGTTTGTGTATATTTCGCCTGCTCTCGCGAATTCCTTGCATTGTTAATATCTCTAGTAAGGCTGATGCATGCAGGGGATGAGATGAAAAGCTGTGAGCCTTCTCCCTGAAAGCTGGCTGCCTTGGATCAAAGTCTAGCGCAAGCTGGACTCCAAGGTGTTGTCCAGTGTGGGTAGATTGGTAAAGCACTGAGTACCTTGTTCCAAGGTTCGTAGGTTCGAGTCTCCTTCAGCCAGAGATCAGTATATATATATATATATATATATATATATATATATATATATATATATATATATATATATATATATATATATATATATATACATATATATATCAATAACAACACTGCACTAGCTGCTTTGACCTGCCTCATGGTGGGCGAAAACACATGATGCCCTAATCCACTGGACCATACGATCCTTAAGAGTAGCGCATCCAGCGGAACTGGATGTTGTACTCGCTACCCAAGGTCACACGATGGTGTGGATGACTCTAGGCTAATTTCATTCTAGACCCTGTTTGGTGTACTAGTACAACGAGCAGTATTTTATATTATTGTGATCACGAAAGAGTGGTATTGATCAATAACAACACTGGAGGATAGTGATAAACTCCAGGAGGATTTGGATAAATTAATGTCTTGGTCTGAAAAATGGCATATGAAGTTCAGTGTGGATAAGTGTAAGGTACTAGTCCTTGGTGTCCTTGGTGTCCTTGGTGTCTTTGGTGTCCCTGGTGTCCTTGGTGTCCTTGGTGTCCTTGGTGTCCTTGGTGTCCTTGGTGTCTTTGGTGTCCTTGGTGTCCTTGGTGTCCTTGGTGTTTGACAGAGTGAATATCAAAATGGTATAAAATACCGACAGGTTGTAATAATAATAATAATAATAATAATAATAATAATAATAATAATAATAATAATAATAATAATAATAATAATAATAATATGTAACTTTATTTCCCAACGGCTACATTCTCACCCCTACCTGTGGCCTACACCTCACCTCCTGGCGGTATTTAGGGCTTCATCTTGTCACTTTAACTCCATATTGTTTCAGACTATGGAACAATACTCTTCTGCAAACTGAGGGACTGACCACCTCAAAACTTCAAGGGTGATGGACTGATTACATCGTCTTCACGTCTCTTCTATCAACTTTTCTGTACTCGACTGAAGAAGCCTATTGTGTAGACGAAACGTTTCGAAATAAAGATACCTAACTGTTGCATATGTTGCATAAGTGTCTCAATTCTTCAACTTTCCGGTTTTCAAAACCATTTATCACAAGACAGCAGTGCATAAGTGTGTGCAACAAAGCTAACAGATTACTTGGATTTATCTCAAGAAGTATAAGTAACAGTGGTCAGTCGTCACGTGAGGTCACAGGCCCTGAGTTGCTTGGGGATTAGTGTGGACGGTTACAAAGCCATGGCTAGCTTTTGCAGTGTTTTAAAAATTGAGGTTGGAGAGTTGAAGGAGGAAGTCTTGCTACTATGGAACAATACTCTTCTCCAGACTGAGGGACTGACCACCTCAAAACTTCAAGGGTGATGGACTGATTACATCGTCTTCACGTCTCTTCTAAGAACATAAGAAAGGAGGAATACTGCAGCAGGCCTTTTGGCCCATACTAGGCAGGACCTTTACAATCCATTTCACTAAAAAAACATTTGCCCAACTCAATTTTCAATGCTACCCAAGAAATAAGCTCTGACAACTCTATAAGCTCTATAACTATATTTTGACAAAGGTTTCAGCTGACATTTCAGTGGATACTTCTCGATGTACTGGTCTAGTCGTAGCACAAGTGAACAAACAGATGTACACCATAATGGAAACTTTGTCAACTGTTTTATTAAGAGTATTGGCCCAATGTAATCTACAACTGTCACCTCAAATGGAGTGACATGACATACTCGCTCAGAGGGATATGGTGGTTGACCTGGATACTAACATACTCGCTGTAACTCTCATGAATTTACCCAAAGATGATGAGTATTTAGATCCATCAATGACTATTTCTGGTGTGTCTGCTGTATTTAAGCAGATTATTTCTGCTGTGTTCAAGCAGACTGTTTCTTCTGGCATAATGTGAGCTTTTTGCCGAGGCCAGTTATTTTCATTAGAGAACCAGTTCGGTCCGTGGAACCATAATTTATTATCCACAGATTTCTTGAGTGGAACCCCACATGACAACATGTCAGCTGGATTCTCTTATTTCTGCTTCTCTATTTTGTACATAGACCAACTTACTCTTGTTTTTTGTAACCACTGGAGAACTGCTTCATTATCACTCCACATCACGGTTTTTCAACAGCGAGATGATCAAGTACCTTGTTGAGATAGACAGCTAATTTTATTCCTACATAGAGTGCTGTCATTTACAATTGTGGTATTGTTCTGATCTTCAATGGTGCTACCCTGGCCCTTGAAGTATTACTCATGTAAGCTACAGCATTACTCATGTAAGCTACAGCATTACTCATGTAAGCTACAGCGCTCATGTAAGCTACAGCATTACACATGTAAGCTACAGCGCCATAACCTCTGGTTGTTGCATCACAGAACATACGTAATGTGTGTTCAACTGTTCTTGTATGATATTATCATATACAGTCAGGATCTCTGGATTCATCCGGAGTTCGTGTATTTGTGCTTTTATTTGTCTGAAGGCCATACGATAAGTGCTAGGCAGATGTGGTGGATATAATTTCTATGGTAACCTAACACAATTATGTCCATCTTCATATCAGACAGTGTCCACGTATTGGTTATAAGTCTGAGACTCTCGAAGGCTTGCTTTATTTACATCAATCGCATTTAAATTCCACAGTTTATCAACTGGTTCATTCATTTCTTCCAGCAATGATAAATTTTGCTGTGGTAGATGACCATTGGTTATTTTTGTAACTAGTACATTTTCCACTGAATCAATATCATCTTCTGTCCCACTTTGAGAGGGAATTGGACCACATATCATGTGGCCTCCTGCTGTTTTTAGCAAGTGAACACTATGTTTACTTACTACATTTTGCACAAAACAGTGATATTAATCACTTCCAATGATTAAGTCAATTAGACTAACTGTTTCCGTCTGTATGTCTGGACAGGCTAACTTGACATTGGCTGCCTTTTGTGTTGCAACTGTTTCTTTTAGTCCCCGGATCTGCACAGACTTAGGCAAATCATCTACTACCACAGCTTCTACTGTCTTTTTCTTTTTTCGTAGACCAACAGTGATATCTTACTGTAATTTGGCATGGGGTTGTTTATTCAGTTGCTGTAACAGTGTTATTTTTGTGATGGACCTTTGTGAGCCTTGATCAGATAGTGTTAGCACATTCGTTTTGATTCATTAATTAGATAACTCAATTCGAGCTATTGGAAGAGCAGTCAATTTTGACTTATCCTTAACGTTTAATGTTGTAATTTGGTGACTTTCGTTTTCTATGGAAGTCATCTGTTGGTCAGCACAAGTGCTTGGGCATAAAGCTGTATGATGCATACCCTTGCATTTAAAACACTTCTTCAGTGAGCATTTACCTCCCTTGTGTTCACCTAAACACTTAGTGCACTGTTTCAGCTGTTGAGCACGTTGTTTCCGTGCCTCCATTGTTGTGTATTGTATAAAAAAAGGATTATTTAGTGTTCTGGTAGCGGGTGGTTAATGATACGTCTTTGGAGGCTTCTTTGTTTATTGTTAAGTCGTGGTGGGTACACAGGCTTGCGTGTTTGTGCCCATGGCCCGGGCAGGGCCATCCCACGAGAGAGAGCTGGGAGTACTTGTGTCTTGCTGCTAGGCCGCTGTGTGAGTGAGTGCGAGGCAAGGGCAGACAGGCTGGCGTGCCTACCGAGAGGCCTGGCTACAGAGGGCAGCACCTTAGTGTGCAAAATATGAACTAAGCTGGCAGACAGCATGGGCTGTCTGTGCAGACAGTACAGGCTGTCTACATACGCTCAGCCACCTACCACGCGTCGTCCCGACGCGACAATACTGGTGGTAAAAGGAACTCGGTCTCTCTCTCGTAGGAACAGGGCACAGAACACAAAATAAAAACATATATATACATATGAACATGGAAAAAAACTTCCTACAGGGAGGGAAGAAAAACATATGTCGGGTGTGCTAAACATCGTGGTCAAAGGCAGTGAGCGTTGAAAGGCATCACTGCACGCCTTCCTGCGTCTGGACAGATACTGCAACACAGGAGACATCACTGCGGCTGAGCTGTGACGTAACAGGGTACGGTCTCCTCTGGAACGGTGAAGCAGACATCCTAGGAGTCGCTGCAGGTTTTCACTCAACCTGAGGCACGACATGCTGGTGCCCTCGAGTGAGGCGTCGACAAAACTCGGCAA
This sequence comes from Cherax quadricarinatus, assembly GCF_038502225.1. Taxonomy (NCBI): domain Eukaryota; kingdom Metazoa; phylum Arthropoda; class Malacostraca; order Decapoda; family Parastacidae; genus Cherax; species Cherax quadricarinatus. The sequence goes on along the minus strand of NC_091292.1, from coordinate 49,061,970 downwards.
CTGGGCAGGACTTCTGGCAAGCGACTCAGGAGGACACTTCTCGACTGGTACTGTCGCTGGGCTGTCACTGCCGGCGAGCGTGGAGCGAGTCGTGGCAGAGACGACTGGGCGAAACATCTGAGAGTCGTAACATCATACACCAGACTGCAGTGAGCGAGCTAGCAGTCAAAGTGACATCATCTTTGTGCAGGCTGCTCACTGAAGCTTGTGACACGAGGCTGACACAGCGCCTGCCGACAGTGGCTGACTGCGGCTTGACGAGTATCATTCTCTCGGCAGTTGGAGTTATAGCAGAGGTTAGTCTAAGCGTCCCCAGGCTTGTTTCTCTACATTTAACTGCACTCTGAAGGTCTGGAGGTGAAGTGAAACAAATCTCGATGGGAATCGTAGCAGGTACGATTCTGCAGAACATCACGAGCGACGAGCATAAAAGCTTTCTGTGCAAGAGGGCTCGGTCACTAGGGGCTGTCTTGACATCAGCTGTCAAACACACTGGTCACATGGGTGACTTAGCACAGTGGTGCTACTCAGGTCTGGCTCAGACCTCACTGGACACACAGAAACTTTAAACACCTGCGGTACATGCTGTACAACATGGCTTAACTAGCAAATGATGCTTTTCTGTGCAAAAAACTGACTAAGACATACTAAAATGTGAGAACACTGACTGAGAGGAATTAACACACGACATATGTCTTCTCTTAGTCTTCTCGACAATATTTTAATAATTACTGAACACTCGATGGTGACATCATGTGATGTCAGGTGGGATGTCGCGAGGTGACGTCAGCAGCACTGTGACGTCAGCAGACATCTCGAGGTGACGTCAGGCAGACATCGTGACGTCATAAAGTCGGGCAGCATCGTGGGTGACGTCAATGTGATGCGGGCAGCAGACCACAGCATGTGGCTTCGTAGGTCTACGTGACATCGCCCACACCCACGTAGCGTCGTGATTCACGTGGCGTCGTGATCTACGTGGCATGCTGATCTACGTGGCATGCTGATCTACGTGGCTTGCTGATCCACGTGACTTGCTGATCTATGTGGCTTGCTGATCCATGTAGCTTCGAGTGGCCTCGGGCACTCGGATACACAGCTCTGGCAATGAATCACACGGAAAACAGCAGAAAACACAGCAGAGGGAGTGGGCAGTGGTGATTGTATGGTAGATGGGTGAGCGTGAGTAGGGCGAGCATGGGCAAGGTGAGGAACAGCCACTTCCTCTCCTCCTCCCCCACCCACAAACACGTGGAGAAGCACACACTGGATGCAGAAATCACCACAAAACTCACCTCTGTCTTGCTGAAACAGCTGTGCTGAGCTGAACAACAACAGCAGCAACATACAAGTGACGCTGAACACGTGACTTGAGAAACAGCGTGGGACGCTGTAGCGTGGGGTCACTTACAATTCTCGGAGAATTTCGGCAAATTTCGGCTGGATCCTGCTTGTACCTGTGTTTGGATGCTCAAACATGCAGACACGACGTCAGGATAACTCGTTGAGAGACGGATGCTTGTTGTGTAGGATGATGAAGTGAAGATAACTTCATACCTTCCTTCCTCTCTCTGGGCAAACAACTGCTGCGACCACTGCTTTCCACCATTTATAAAAAGGATTATTTGGTAGGGCTGAAAGCGGGGTGTGAATTATACGTCTTCTTCGGAGGCTTCTTTGTTTATTGAAAATGTCGTGGTGGGTACACAGGCTTGTGTGTTTGTGCCCATGGCCCGGGCAGGGCCATCCCACGAGAGAGAGCTGGGAGTACTTGTGTCTTGCTGCTAGGCCGCTGTGTGAGTGAGTGCGAGGCAAGGGCAGACAGGCTGGCGTGCCTACCGAGAGGCCTGGCTACAGAGGGCAGCACCTTAGTGCGCGAAATATGAACTAAGCTGGCAGACAGCATGGGCTGTCTGTGCAGACAGTACAGGCTGTGTACAATTGAATTGAATACTGTGCCCAATGTGATCCATCACAATGTACACATTCTGGAGTACGTTTGTGTGTGACAGTCTTTATACTGTCTGTTGATCAGTACGTACATGGAATTTCTCATTCTGTGGTTTAGTGGAAGTGTGTATACTCTTTTTATACTGAATAGAAGGTTTGGTATCCACAACAGGATTTGTAGGTTTATCATCATGATGGAAAGGACAGACTCTGAAGTGTCCCTATTAGCAGATGATGTGAAGTTGGTGAGAAGAATTAAACCAGATGAGAATCAGGCAGGACTACAAAGAGACCTGGACAGGCTGGACACGTAGTCCAGCAACTGGCTTCTCGAATTCAACCCCGGCAAATGCAAAGTCATGAAAATTGGGGAAGGGCAAAGAAGACCGCAGACAGAGTATAGGCTAGGTGGACAAAGACTACAAACCTCACTCAAGGAGAAGGATCTTGGGGTGGCCATAACACCGAGCACGTCTCCACAGGCACACATCAACCAGATAACTGCTGCAGCATATGGCCGCCTGGCAAACCTGAGAATAGCGTTCCGATACCTTAATAAGGAATTGTTCAACACACTGTACACTGTGTACGTTAGGCCCATACTGGAGTATGCTGCACTAGTTTGGAACCCACACCTCGTGAAGCACGTCAAAAAAGTTATAGAAAGTACAAAGGTTTGCAACAAGGCTAGTTCCAGAGGTCAGGGGAATGTCCTACGATGAAAGGTTGAGGGAAATCGGACTCACGACTCTGGAGGACAGAAGGGTCAGGGGAGACATGATAACGACATACAAGATACTGCTGGGAATAGATAACGTGGACAGAGACAGGATGTTCCAGTGAGGGGACACAGAAACATGGGGTCACAATTGGAAGCTGAAGACTCAAACGAGTCACAGGGATGTTAGGAAGTATTTCTTCAGTCATCGAGTCGTCAGGAAGTGGAATAGCCTGGCAAGTGACGTAGTGGAGGGAGGAACCATACATAGCTTTATGACGAGGTATGACGAAGGTCAGGAAGCAGAGAGAGAGAGAGAGAGAGAGAGAGAGAGAGAGAGAGAGAGAGAGAGAGAGAGAGAGAGAGAGAGAGAGAGAGAGAGAGAGAGAGGACCTAGTAGCGATCAATGAAGAGGCGGGGCCAGGAGCTGAGTATCGACCCCTGCAACCACAATTTGGTGAGTGCAATTAGGTGAGTATACACATACGCACACACACACACACACACACACACACACACACACACACACACACACACACACACACACACACACACACACACACACAACACCCCCCACTCACACACATTTCCATTTGAGGAAATGGAAGGCATCGTCGAGATCAAGGAAAGGGACTACATAGTAGGTACAATTCAGTTTGGGGGACATAAAGTAGTTATTGGAGTGATGTATAACCCACCACAGAACTGCAGGAGGCCAAGAGAGGAATACGAAGAGAACAACAGAGCGATGGTGGACACAGTTACTGGTAATGGGCGATTTCAACCACAAGGAGATTGATTCTGAAAACCTGGAGCCACATGGGGGTCCCGAAAGATGGAGAGCCAAAATGATGGATGTGGTACTGGTAAACCTCATGCATCAACATGTGAGTGACACTACAATCGAGAAAGGGGAGGATGAACCAGCATGACTGGACTTTGTGTTTACCCTGAGCAGTTCAGACATTGAGGATATCACTAATGAGAGGCCTCTTGGAGCTAGTGATCACATAGTTCTGAGTTTTGAATATATAGTAGAGTTACAAGTGGAGAGGGTATCAGGAATTGAATGGGAAAAGCCAAACTATAAAAGGGGAGACTACACAGGTTTAAGGAACTTCCTGCAGGAGGTTCAGTGGGACAGAGAACTGTTAGGAAAGTCAGTAAACGAGATGATAAAATATGTAACAGCAAAATGCAAGGAGGCAGAGGAAAGGCTTGTTCCCAAGGGCAATAGAAATAATGGGAAGACCAAAGCGAGTCCTTGGTTTACCCGAAGTTGTAGGGAGGCAAACGCTAAGTGCACCAGAGAAAGCAAAAGGTACAGGGGGCAAAGGACCAGAAAAATAAAGAGATTAGTCGAAGAACCAGAAACAAGTATGTACAGCTAAGGAGAGAGGCCCAGCGACAGTACGAAAACGACATAGCATCGAAAGTCAAGTCTGACTCGAAACTGTTTTATAGCCAAATTAGAAGGAAGACAACACTCAAGGACCAGGCGATCAGGCTGATAAAAGAAGGTGGGAAACGATCAAGAAACGATCAAGAGGTATGTGAGGAGCTCAACATGAGATTTAAGGAAGTATTTACAGTGGAGACAGGAAGGCCTCTGAGAGGACAAAACAGAGGGGGACACCAGCAAGGAATATACCAATAAGTGTTGGATGACATAACACAACTGAGGAGGAGGTGAAGCTGCTAAGGGAACTAGATACCTCAAAGGCAATGGGACCGGACAACATCTCCCCATGGGTCCTTAGAGAGGGAGCAGAAATGCTGTGTGTACCACTAACCACAATCTTCAACACATCCCTTGAAACTGGGCAACTACCTGAGATATGAAGATGGCAAATATAGTTCCCATTTTTAAAAAAGGAGACAGAAAAGAGGCACTAAACTATAGACCAGTGTCACTGACGTGTATAGTATGCAAAGTCATAGAGAAGATTAACAGGAGGAGAGTGGTGGAGCACCGGGAACGTAACAAGAATATAAACACCAACAAGCACTAATTTATGTAAGGCAAATCCTGTGTCACAAACCTTCTGTAGTTTTATGATACAGTAAGAGAATTAAGACACGAGAGAGAGGAGTGGGTTGATTGCATCTTCTTGGACTGCAAGAAGGCCTTTGACACTGTTTCTCACAAGAGATTAGCGCAGAAGCTAGAGGATCAGGCACTCAAAACAGGAAGGGCATTGCAATGGATCAGAGAATACAGAGAATACCTGACAGGTATGCAACAATGAGTCAAGGTATGTGATGAGGTATCACAATGGGTACCTGTGACGAGCGGGGTCCCACAGGGGTCGGTCTAGGACCAGTGCTATTTTTGGTATATGTGAATGACATGATGGAAGGATTAGACACAGAAGTGTCCCTGTTCACATGTGATGTGAAGTTAATTAGGAGAATTAAATCAGATGAGAATCAGGCAAGGCCTCATAGAGACCTGGAGAGGCAGGGCACCTGGTCCAGCAACTACCTTCTCGAATTTAACCCTGCAAAATGCAAGGTCATGAAGATCGGGAAAGGGCAAAGAAGACCGCAGACGGAGTATAGGCTAGGTGGCCAAAGACTGCAAATCTCGCTCAAGAAGAAAGATCTTGGGGTGAGTATAACACCGAGCACGTCCCCGGAAGCACACATCAACCAGATAACTGCTGCAGAATATGGGCGCCTGGCAAAACTGAGAATAGCGTTCCGATACCTTAGTAAGGAATCGTTCAAGACACTCTACACCGTGTACGTCAGGCCCATTCTGGAGTATGCAGCACCTGTTTGGAACCCACCCTTGTTCAAGCACGTCAAGAAATTAGAGAAAGTGCAAAGGTTGGTGACAAGGAGAGTTCCAGAGCTAAGGGCAATGTCCTACGAAGAAAAGTTAAGGGAAATCGGCATGACGATACTGGAGTACAGGAGGGGTTGGGGAGACATGATAACGACATACAAAATAGTGCGTGGAACAGACAAGGTGGACAGAGACAGGATGTTCCAGAGAGGGGACACAGAAACAAGGGGTCACAATTGGAAGTTGAAGACCCAGATGAATCAAAGGGACGTTAGGAAGTATTTCTTCAGTCATAGAGTAGTCAGGAAGTGGAATAGCCTAGCAAGTGAGGTAGTGGAGGCAGGAACCATACATAGCCTTAAGATGAGGTATGACAAAGCTCATGGAGCAGGGAGAGGGAGGACCTAGTAGCACTTAGTGAAGAGGCTGGGTCAGGAGCTGAGTCTCGACCCCTGCTACCACAATTAGGTGAGAACAATTAGGTGAGTACACACACATGCACACACACACACACACACACACACACACACACACACACACACACACACACACACACACACACACACACACACACACACACACACACACACACACACACACACACACACACACACACACACACACACACACACACACACACACACGCACACACACACACACACACACACACACACACACACACACAAACACACACACACACACTACACACACACACACACACACACACACACACACACACACACACACACACACACACACACACACACACACACACACACACACACACACACACACTCACACACGAGACGAGAGACAGGGGTGGGATGATTGTATTTTCATGGACTGCAAGAAGGCTTTCAACACAGTTCCACACAAGAGATTATTGCAGAAGCTAGAGGATCAGGCGCCTATAACAGGAAGGACACTGCAATGGATCAGAGAATACCTGACAGGGAGGCAACAACGAGTCACGGTACGTGATGAGGTATCATTGTGGGCACCTGTGACGAGCGGGGTTCCACAGGGGTCCGTCCTAAGACCAGTGCTATTTTTGGTATATGTGAATGAAGAAATGGAAGGGATAGACTCTGATGTGTCCCTGTTCGCAGATGATGTGAAGTTAATAAGGAGAATTAAATCAGATGTGGATCACGTAGGGCTTTAAAGAGACCTTGACAGGTTGAACACCTGGTCCAGCAACTGGCTTCTCGAATTTAACCCCGGCAAATGCAAAGTCATGAAGATCGGGAAGGGCAAAGAAGACCGCAGACAAAGTATAGGCTAGGTGGCCAAATACTGCAAACCTCACTCTAAGGGAAAGATCTTTGGGTGAGTATAACAGCGAGCACGTCCCCAGAAGCTCACATCAACCAGATAACTGCTGCAAAATATGGGCGCCTGGCAAACCTGGGAATTGCTTTCCGATACTTTAGTAAGGAATCTTACAAGACACTACTCCGTGTACGTCAGACCTATACTGGAGTATGCTGCACCTGTTCGGAACCCACACTTGATTAAGCACGTCATGAAATGAGAGAAAGTGCAAACGTTTGCGACAAGGTTAGTTCCAGAGCTAAGGGCAATGTCCTGCGAATGAAGGTTAAGGGAAATCGGCGTGAAGATACTGGAGGACAGGAGGGGTTGGGGAGACATGATAACGACATACAAAATACTGCGTGGAATAGACAAGGTGGACAGAGACAGGCTGTTCCAGAGAGGGGACAAAGAAACAAGGGGTCACAATTGGAAACTGAAGACCCAGATGAGTCAAAGGGATGTTAGGAAGTATTTCTTCAGTCATATAGTAGTCAGGAAGTGAAATAGCCTAGCAAGTGAGGTATTGGAGGCAGGAACCATACATAGCTTTAAGGTGAGGTTTGATAAAGCTCATGGAATAGGAAGAGGGAGGATCTAGTAGCACTCAGTGAAGAGACGGGGCCAGGAGCTGACTCTCGACCACTGCAACCACAATTAGGTGAGTACACACACTCGCACACACACACACACACACACACACACAAACACACACAAACACACACACACACACACACACACACACACACACACACACACACACACGCACACACACACACACACACACACACACACACACACACACACACACACACACACACACACACACACACACACACACAAGTGAAGCAATATCCTTAAACAGTGCTCTCAACATTCATCGTTTTATTTATGATCTTAGAGTCTTTCCTGTTGTATCTGTATGTGACAGAGTCAGTGAGCATATCTACAAGAGCATAACATGGTGTCCAGATTCTGAAAAGCGTGATAAGGTAAAAAAAAATACAATTTAATTTGAATATGGGTGTTTTTACAAGAATCGTGAGTTAGGGGCAGCATCGGGTCAGTGTTGCAGCGACGGTGTTGACACAAGTGATCATAAAAAAAAACATTTATTAACAACAGATCATGGTTGTGACCACTATTCAGAAAAAAAGTGCATATATCTGATCAATAATGGCCGTAGCGCAGTGTTTAAATCGTTAATGAGTGATTTTAGAAGGGGAAGAAAGATAAAAGAAAGTGGAGAGACAAGTCTCTTGCAGTTGGTGTTTCCAGAGGTGAGATCTGAATATATTTAATATCTTAAGGTCAGGTTATGACTACAATACTAAGGAAAAAAGTTTGATTACACGACATTGATGAGGTTAATGTGTCAGTGACAAAACTGATATGATAAGAAGTGGGAAATAAAATAAGTGAAACAAACATCATAGAATATTATCAGAAGCCACAGCTAGGACATACATTTGGTTTGTGCAATAAATCTGCGAAAATCGATCTTAATGTAATGAAAATTATGTTTATTTTTTATTTAATATAATATTAAACAAATATAACCTGATCTATGATTCCTTAAGTCAAAGTAATTTGATTTCTTCAGCAGAAACTTTTGGGATCCATTCCTGTAAGCAGTTCAGGACTGCTTTTTTAAATAGTTTTAATAGAACTATTAGGAACACAGGTGTTGACTACTGGACTGTACATTTAACTGTAACCCGAACGAGCAAAAGGGTAGCAGAAAGTAGATGTTTGTATTTCCTTCACCAAAATAATCAGATATTTACAATAGATATATACAGCCTATGTACACTATAAACAACTATATACAATGAGGCAAATGGACAAGATTCTCTGGTCATGAGTCATACCTATACCTATACTTATATAAAATGTAACATACTCTTAGCATGCCACACCCTAAGCCCAATTATAAATTCAGAGAACACAATTGAACTTCAAGAAGATTTGGACAAATTAAGGTCATTGTCTGAAGAGTGGCAGATGTAGTTCAGAGTGAACGAGTGAGTGGTTTTAATCGCTGGAGATGAAAACAACCTAAATAGTTAAAACCAGTTAATGAAGAGTTCCATTATATAGAATGTGATAAAGTCTTGGGGGTCATGTTAAACAGAAATTTGAAGTCAAGACAACATTGCCCAAGGGTGCGCAATTAGGCGAACAGAATGCTCAGATTTATGTCAAGAAGTATAAGTAATTTACTTTTATTCATCCCCAGTAAAACCTCGCCTAGATTATTCAGCTCAGTTTTGGTCGCAGTATTACATAACTGACATAAATGCATTGTAGAACATACAAAGGAGGATGACAAAATTTATCCACGATATAAGGCAACTTTCATACGAGGATAGATTGAGAACCTTGAACCACCACTCTTTTCAAAGTCGCTGAACGACAGGAGATATTTCTGAAGTATATATGTGGATGATGCGCATAAACAAACATGATATAAACAAAGTACTTTTATATCGAATGAGTAAGAACTAGAAATAAAAGATTTTTACTAGACAAATTTAAATTTAGAAACGACGTGGGAATGTACTGGTTTTCAAACAGAGTTGTTGATGATTAGAACAATCTGCCAAGTAGGGTAATTGAAGCTCAAATTTTTGGTAGTTTTAAAATGGGATTTCACGTATATATAAGTGTGAGGGGCTGCACTGTCTTAGTACCTGAGTAATGAAGCAAATTCTTGGGAATCTATTGAAAAGGTTAGACAGTTAGTAGATGAGAATAATTGGTTTTGAGAAGGATCTGCCTAGTATGGGTAGCATAAGTCCCAATTTGCCAATTTTATTGAATAAATTATGATTTCCAATTATATTCATTAATTAAAGAATGCTTCTGTTTCTTCTTTCAACAAACCGGCCGGATCCCACCGACGCGGGGCGGCCCAAAAGGAAAAACGAAAATTTCTCCATTTAACTTAAGTAATATATACAGGAGAAGGGGTTACTAGTCCCTTGGTCATGGCATCTTAGTCGCCTCTTACTACACTCATGGCTTACTGAGGAAGAATTCTGTTCCATTTCCCCATTATTGGTGATGTACTCGATAAGAGGAAACATACCTTGTATAAACAGAACACAGTACCATCACAACTGTCGGAGTTGTTTACCATTGTCATATTCGGTATCTTGGTACAGAAAACACCTTTGACAACTTTTTCAAGTGAGAAGAGATGGGTTTAAGAGGGACGTGACCTTTTTCTTCTGCAAGTAAACTGCGCCTCACTTTCCGACAGTATGTAAGTCTCTATACTGCTGCTTAAACTTCACACTGATCCAGACTATGGAGCAAAACTCTTCTCCAGGCTGAGAGACTGACCACCTCAAAACTACGTCTTCAAGGGTGATGGACTTATTATATCGCCGTTACAACTCTACTGTTTCTGCAAGTCTTCTGTACTCGACTGAAGAAGTTTACTGTGTAAGCGAAACATTTCGAAATAAAGATACCTCACTGTTGTATATGTGTCTTACTTAACATAACTCATACGTCTAGTCTAACTAGGGGAAAAAAACTGAAATTTCACTGAAAGTTTTTAAAACATTGGTTACATTAGAACCGGATCAGTTACTGAATAATAATTTCTCTGATCGGTGTCAAACTTGCGTTGTTGGTAGGATTTATTAAAAGGAACGTGACGTTAACTTTGACTTTGGCATATTTCAAATTTACCAATATTATTAATTAAAATGCGTCAACTCATTGTCTTCAAACCTAAAATTCTGTTGGCTCTGTTGTGCCAATAAACCTATTTTATGGGATAAATTGGATTTTATTAAAAAATGAAAAGCAAATAGTTTCTCAACACATTGCAGAGAATTATATATTGAATGTGAATAAGAAAATAGAAAAAAAAAATGAAAATTCACATTATTAAAGAGTTTTAAAATATATTGAGGTTACATTTTCTTATGTTTTTTTATGGAACAATCACAGCATCACTTTCCGGTTTTTTAAACACCATGTTAAGTAGTGCGTCTTGACCACCGTGGAAGCCACACGTTAATATGCGTGTGTGACCTGCGTGTGTGTCCTGCATGTGTGTCCAGCGTGTGTCCTGCGTGTGTGTCCTGCGTGTGTGTCCTGCGTGTGTGTCGTGCATGAGTCCCCTGCATGTGTGTCCTGCGTGAATGTTCTGCGAGTGTGCCCTGCATGAGTGCCCTGCGTGTGTGCCATGCGTGTGTGCCCTGCGTGTTTGTGTCCTGCATGTGTGCACTGCGTGTGTGTGTCCTGCGTGTGTGAGCTGCGTGTGTGTGTCCTGCGTGTGTGAGCTGCGTGTGTGTGTGTCCTGCGTGTGTACGCTGCGTGTGTGTCCTGGGTGTGTGCCCTGCGTGTGTGCCCTGCGTGCGCGCTATATGTGTGCCCTGCTTGTGTGCCTTGCGTGTGTGTCCTGGGTGTGTGCCCTGCCTGTGTGACTTGTGTATGTGACCTGCGTGTGTGCCCTGCGTGTGTGTCCTAGGTGTGTGTGGCTTGCGTGTGTGCCCTGCGCGTGTGCCCTGCGTGTGTGCCTTGCGTGTGTGACCTGCGTGTGTGACCTGCATGTGTGCCCTGCGTGTGTGCCTGCGTGTGTGATGTGTGTGTCCTGCACGTGTGCCTTCCGTGTGTGTCCTGGTGTGTGCCCTGCGTGTGTCACTTGCGTGTGTGACATGCGTGTGTGTCCTGCGTGTGTGCCCTGCATGTGTGACCTGCGAGTGTGACCTGCGTGTGTGCCCTTCGTGTGTGCGCTGCGTGTGTGACTTGCGTGTGTGACCTGCGTGTGTGACCTGCGTGTGTGACTTGCGTGTGTGATCTGCGTGTGTGCGCTGCATACGTTCCATGCGTGTGTGATTTGCATGTGTGCCCTGCGTGTGTACTCTGCGTGTGTGCCCTGCGTGTGTGACTTGCGTGTGTGCCCTGCGTGTGTGTGTCCTGCGTGTGTGCGTTGCGTGTGTGCACTGGGTGTGTGCCCTGCCTGTGTGACTTGCGTGTGTGACCTGCGTGTGTGCCCTGCGTGTGTGCTTTGCGTGTGTGACCTGCGTGTGTGACCTGCATGTGTGCCCTGCGTGTGTGACTTGCGTGTGTGACCTGCGTGTGTGCTCTGAGCGTGTGACCTGCGTGTGTGACTCGCTTGTATGCTCTGCATGTGTGTGCCCTGGGAGTGTGCCCTGCGTGTGTGACTTGCGTGTGTTACCTTCGTGTGTGACTTGCGTGTGTGCCTTGCGTGCAAGACTTGCGTGTGTGACCTGCGTGTGTGCCCTGCGCGTGTCACTTGGGTGTGCGCCCTGCGTGTGTGATTTGCGTGTGTGCCATGCGTGTGCGTGAGTGACTTGCGTGTGTGACCTGCGTTTGTGCTCTGCGTGTGTGACCCGCGTGTGTGTCTTGCGTGTGTGCCATGCGTTTGTGTCCTGCGTGTGTGACCTGCGTGTGTGAATTGAGTGTGTGACCTTCGTGTGTAACTTGCGTGTGTGAACTGCGTGTGTGACTTGCATGTGTGACTTTCGAGTGTGCCCTGCGTGTGTGCCCTGCGTGTGTGGCGTGCGTGTGTGCCTGCGTGTGCGTGTGTGTGACCTCCGTGTGTGACGTGCGTGTGTGACCTGCGTGTGTGCCCTGCGTGTGTGCCCTGCGTGTGTGCCCTGCGTGTGTGGCTTGCGTGTGTGCCCTGCGTGTGTTGCCCTGCGTGTGTGCCATGCGTGTGTGATTTGTGTGTGCTTGCTTGTGTGTGCCCTGCTTGCGCGTGTGTGCCCTGCGTGTGTGCGTGTGTGACCTGCGTGTGTGCCCTGCGTGTGTTCCCTGCGTGTGTGCCCTGCTGCGTGTGCCCTGCGTATGTGTCCTGCGTGTGTGCCCTGCGTATGTGACTTGCGTGTGTGACCAGCGTGTGTGCCCTGCGTGTGTACCCTGCGTGTGTGACCTGCGTGTGTGACCTGCGTGTGTGCCCTGCGTGTGTGCCATGCGTGTGTGGCTTGCGTGTGTGACCTTCGTGTGTGCCCTGTGCTTGTGCCCTGCATGTGTGACTTGCGTGTGTAATCTGCGTGAGTGCCTGAGTGACCTGCGTATGTGCCCTTCGTTTGTAACTTGCGTGTGTGCCCTGCGTGTGTGCCCTGCGTGTGTAACTTGCGTGTGTGACCTGCGTTTGTGCCCTGTGTGTGTACCCTGCGTGTGTCCTTTGCGTGTGAACCGCGTGTGTGCCTTGCGTGTGTGCCCTGCGTGTGTGATTTGCGTGTGTGCTCTGCGTGTGTGACTTGCGTGTGTGACCTGCGTGTGTGCCCTGCGTGTGTGACTTGCGTGTGTGACCTGCGTTTGTGACCTGCGTGTGTGACCTGCGTGTGTGCCCTTCGTGTGTGTCACTTGCGTGTGCGCCCTGCTCGTGTGACTTGCGTGTGTGGACTGCGTGTGAGACTTTCGTGTGTGACTTGCGTGTGTGCCATGCCTGTATGACTTACGTGTGTGACCTGCGTGTGTGCCCTGCGTGTGTGCCCTGCGTGTGTGACTGCGTGTGTGCCGTCGTTTGTGACCTGCGTGTGTGCCTTGCGTGTGTGGCTTGCGTGTGTGCTCTGCGTGTGTGACTTGCGTGTGTTTCCTGCTTGCGTGTGTGCCCTGCGTGTGTGCATGTGCGCCCTGCGTGTGTGACTTGCGTGTGTGCCTTGCGTGTGTGACCCTGCGTGTGTGACCCTGCGTGTGTGACCTGCGTGTGTGCCCTGCGTGTGTGACTTGCGTGTGTGTGTGACTGCGTGTGTGCCTTGCGTGTGTGCCCTGCGTGTGTGACTTGCGTGTGTGCCCTGCATGTTTGACTTGCGTGTGTGCCCTGCGTGTGTGACTTGCGTGTGTGGCCTGAGTGTGTGACCTGCGTGTGTGCCCTACGTGTGTGACTCACTTGTGTGTGCCCTGCGTGTGTGACCTGCGTGTGTGACTTGCGTGTGTGACTTGTGTGTGTGTGTGCCCTGCGTGTGTGACTGACCTGCGTGTGTGCCCTGCGTGTGTGACTTGCGTGTGTGACTGCGTGTGTGACCTGCGTGTGTGACCTACGTGTGTGACCTGCGTGTGTGTGCGTGTGTGTGCCCTGCGTGTGTGCGCGTGTGTGCCCTGCGTGTGTGCCCTGCGTGTGTGTCTTGCGTGTGTGCCCTGCGTGTGTGACTTGCGTGTGTGACCTGCGTGTGTGCCCTGCGTGTGTGCGTGTGTTACCTGCTTGTGTGACCTGCGTGTGTGACCTCCGTGTGTGCCCTGCGTGTGTGACTTGCGTGTGTGACTTGCGTGTGTGCCCTGCGTGTGTGCCTGCGTGTGTGCCCTTGCGTGTGTGACCTGCGTGTGTGACCTGCTTGTGCGACCTGCGTGTGTGCCCTGCGTGTGTGCCATGCTTGTGTGACTTGCGTGTGTGTGTGTGACCCTGCGTGTGCCCTGCGTGTGTGCCTGCGTGTGTGCCCTGCGTGTGTGACTGCGTGTGTGACCTTGCGTGTGTGCCCTGCGTGTGTGTGCCCTGCGTGCGTGTGTGACCGTGCGTGTGTGACCTGCGTGTGTGACCCTGCGTGTGTGACCTGCGTGTGTGCCTGCGTGTGTGCCCTGCGTGTGTGCCCTGCGGGTGTGACCTGCGTGTGTGCCCTGCGTGTGTGTGCGTGTGTTACCTGCGTGTGTGCCCTGCGTGTGTGACTTGCGTGTGTGCCCTGCGTGTGTGACCCCTGTGTGTGACTTGCGTGTGTGGCCTGCGTTTGTGACCTGCGTGTGTGCCCTGCGTGTGTGACTTGCGTGTGTGCCCTGCGTGTGTGACATGCGTGTGTGCCATGCGTGTGTGACCTGCGTGTTTGTCCTTAGTGTGTGCCCTGCGTGTGTGACATGCGTGTGTGCCCTGCGTTTGTGACCTGCGTGTGTGACGTGCGTGTGTGACGTGCGTGTGTGCCCTGCGTGTGTGACCTGCGTGTGTGACTTGCGTGTGTGACCTGCGTGTGTGACTTGCGTATGTGCCATGCGTGTGTGACCTGCGTGTGTGCCCTGCGTGTGTGACTTGCGTGTGTGCCCTTGCGTGTGTGCCGTGTGTGCGTGCTTGCGTGTGTGCCTGCGTGTGTGACTTGCGTGTGTGCCTGCGTGTCTGACTTGCGTGTGTGTCCTGCGTGTGTGCCCTGCGTGTGTGACTTGCGTGTGTTCCCTGCGTGTTTGACTTGCGTGTGTGCCTTGCGTGTGTGACCTGCGTGTGTGCCCTGCGTGTGTGACTTGCGTGTGTGACCTGCTTGTGTGCCCTGCGTGTGTGTCCTGTGTGTGTGACTTGCGTGTGTGCCCTGCGTGTGTGCCCTGCGTGTGTGACTTGCGTGTGTGACCTGCGTGTGTGCCCTGCGTGTGTGACCTGCGTGTGTGCCCTGCGTGTGTGGCTTGCGTGTGTGACCTGCTTGTGTGCCCTGCGTGTGTGCCCTGCGTGTGTGACTTGCGTGTGTGCCCTGCGTGTGTGACTTGCGTGTGTGCCCTGCGTGTGTGACTTGCGTGTGTGACCTGCGTGTGACTTGCTTGCCTGCCCTGCGTGTGTGACTTGCGTGTGTGCCCTGCGTGTGTGACTTGCATGTGTGACCTGCGTGTGTGTGTGTGTGACTTGCTTGTGTGCCCTGCGTGTGTGACCTCAGTGTGTGCCTGCGTGTGTGACTTGCGTGTGTGCGTGTGTGACCTGCGTTTGTGCCCTGCGTGTGTGACTTGGGTCTGTGGCCTGCGTGTGTGCCCTGCGTGTGTGCCCGTGTGTGTGCCCTTGCGTGTATGACTTGCGTGTGTGACCTGCGTGTGTGCCCTGCGTGTGTGACTTGCGTGTGTGAACCTGCGTGTGTGACTTTCGTGTGTGCCCTGCGTGTGTGACTTGCGTGTGTGCCATGCGTGTGTGACTTGCGTGTGTGACGTGTGTGTGTGCCCTGCGTGTGTGCCCTGCGTGTGTGACCTGCGTGTGCGCCCTGCGTGTGTGCCCTGCATGTGTGACCCTGCGTGTGTGACTTGAGTGTGTGCCTTGTGTGTGTGACTTGCGTGTGTGACCTTCGTGTGTGACTTGCGTGTGTGCCCTACGTTTGTGACTTGCGTGTGTGACCTGCGTGTGTGCCCTGCGTGTGTGCCCTGCGTGTGTGACTTGCGTGTGTGCCCTGCGTGCGTGTGTGCCCTGCGTGTGTGACCTGCGTGTGTTTCCCTGTGTGTGCCCTGTGACTTGCGTGTGTGTCCTGCGTGTGTGTCCTGCGTGTGTGACTTGCGTGTGTGACCCTGCGCGTGTGACTTGCGTGTGTGACCTTCGTGTGTGACTTGCGTGTGTGACCTGCGTGTGTGCCTGCGTGTGTGACCTGCGTGCGTGTGTGACTGTGCCCGTGTGTGACCTGCGTGTGTGACCTGCGTGTGTGCCTTCGTGTGTGCCCTGCGTGCGTGACTTGCGTGTTTATCCTGAGTGTGTGACCTGCGAGTGTGCCTTGCGTGTGTGACTTGCGTGTGTGCTCTCCGTGTGTGACTTGCGTGTGTTTCCTTGGTGTGTGACTTGCGTGTGTGCCCTGCGTGTGCGACCTGCGTGTGTGCCCTGCGTGTGTGACTTGCGTGTGTGACGTGCGTTTGTGCACTGCGTGTGTGTCCTGCGTGTGTGCCCTGCGTGTGTGACCTGCGTGTGTGAACTGCGTGTGTGCCCTTGCGTGTGTGACCTGCGTGTGTGCACTGCGTGTGTGCCCTGCGTGTGTGTACTGCGTGTGTAACTTGCGTGTGTGACCTGCGTGTGTGCCTGCGTGTGTGCCCGCCCTGCGTGTGTGACCTGCGTGTGTGACCTGCGTGTGTGCCCTGCGTGTGTGACTGCGTGTGTGCCTTGTGTGACCTGTGTGACGTGTGTGCCCTGCGTGTGTGATTTGCGTGTGTTACCTGCGTGTGTGACCCGCGTGTGTGCCCTGCGTGTCTGACTTGCGTGTGTGTTCTGCGTGTGTGCCCTGCGTGTGTGACTTGCGTTTGTGCCTTGCGTGTTTGACTTGCGTGTGTGCCCTGCGTGTGTGACTTGCGTGTGTGGCCTGCGTGTGTGACCTGCGTGTGTGCCCTGCGTGTGTGACTTGCGTGTGTGACCTGCGTGTGTGACTTGCGTGTGTGACCTGCTTGTGTGCCCTGCGTGTGCGTGTGTGACCTGCGTGTGTGACTGCGTGTGTGACACTTGCGTGTGTGCCCTGCGTGTGTGACCTGCGTGTGTGCCGTTGCCTGTGTGTGCCTTGCGTGTGTGACTTGCGTGTGTGCTCTCCGTGTGTGACTTGCGTGTGTGACCTGCGTGTGTGACTTGCGTGTGTGCCCTGCGTGTGTGACCTGCGTGTGTGCCCTGCGTGTGTGCCCTGCGCGTGTGCCCTACGTGTGTGCCCTGCGTATGCGACCTGCGTGTGTGCCCTTAGTCTGTGACTTGCGTGTGTGCCCTGCGTGTGCGACCTGCATGTGTGCCCTGCGTGTGTGACTTGCGTGTGTGCCCTACGTGTGTGACTTGCGTGTGTGACTTGCGTGTGTGCCCTGCGTGTGTGACTTGCGTGTGTGACTTGCGTGTGTGACCTGCGTGTGTGACCTGCGTGTGTGACCTGCGTTTGTGTCTGCGTGTGTGCCTGCGTGTGTGCCTGCGTGTGTGACTGCGTATGTGACTGCGTGTGTGACTGCGTGTGTGCCTGCGTGTGTGCCCTGCGTGTGTGCCCTGCCTGCGTGTGTGACCTGCGTGTGTGCCCTGCGTGTGTGACTTGCGTGTGTGACCTGCGTGTGTGTGTGTGCCCTGCGTGTGTGCCCTGTGTGCGCGTGTGTGACCTGCGTGTGTGCCCTGCGTGTGTGACCTGCGTGTGTGACCCTGCGTGTGTGACCTGCGTGTGTGACCTGCGTGTGTGACCGTGTGTGACTGTGTGTGCCCGTGCGCTGCGTGTGTGACCTGCGCGTGTGTGCTCTGCGTGTGTGACCTGTGTGCCTGCGTGTGTGACCTGCGTGTGTGCCTGCGTGTGTGCCCTGCGTGTGTGGTGTGAGTGTGTGCCCTGCGTTTCTGCCCTGCGTGTGTGCCCTGCGTGTGTGACTTGCGTGTGTGACCTGCGTGTGTGCTCTGTGTGACCTGCGTGTGTGTGTGTGACCTGCGTGTGTGACCTGCGTGTGTGTGCGTGTGTGCCTGCCTGCGTGTGTGCCCTGCGTGTGTGCGTGTGTGACCTGCGTGTGTGCCCTGCGTGTGTGACTGCGTGTGTGCCCTGCGTGTGTGACTGCGTGTGTGCCCTGCGTGTGTGACTTGCGTGTGTGCCCTGCGTGTGTGACCCTTGCGTGTGTGTGTCCCTGCGTGTGCGTGTGTGCCCTGCGTGTGTGACCCGTGTGTGTGTGCCCCTGTGTGTGTGCGTGTGTGACCTGCGTGTGTGCCCTGCGTGTGTGACCTGCGTGTGTGACCCTGCGTGTGTGACTTGCGTGTGTGCCCTGCGTGTGTGACGTGCGTGTGTGTGCGTGTGTGTATTGCGTATGTGCCCTGCGTGTGTGACCTGCGTGTGTGACCTGCGTGTGTGCCCTGCGTGCGTGACTTGTGTATGTGTGCGTGTGTGACCTACGTGTGTGCCCTGCGTGTGTGCCCTGCGTGTGTGACTTGCGTGTGTGCCTGTGTGCGTGTGGGACCTGCGTGTGTGCCCTGCGTGTGTGTCCTAGGTGTGTGCCCTGCCTGTGTGACGTGAGTGTGTGACCTGCGTGTGTGACCTGCGTGTGTGACGTGCGTGTGTGACTGTGCCCTGCGTGTGTGACCTGCGTGTGTGTGCCCGTGCGTGTGTGCTTGCGTGTGTGCCCTGCGTGTGTGCGTGTGTGACCTGCGTGTGTGTGTGTGACTTGCGTGTGTGACCTGCGTGTGTGACCCTGCGTGTGTGACCCTGCGTGTGTGACCTGCGTGTGTGACCTGCGTGTGTGCCCTGCGTGTGTGACTTGCGTGTGTGACTTGCGTGTGTGACCCTGTGTGTGCCCTGCGTGTGTGCGTGTGTGCCTTGCGTGTGTGCCCTGCGTGTGTGACTTGCGTGTGTGCCCTGCGTGTGTGACCTGCGTGTGTGCCCTGCGTGTTTGACGTTCGTGTGTGCCCTGCGTGTGCGACCTGCGTGTGTGCCCTGCGTGTGTGACTTGCGTGTGTGCCCTGCATGTGTGACTTGCGTGTGTAACTTGCGAGTGTGCCCTGTGTGTGTGCGTGTGTGACCTGCGCGTGCGTCTTGCGTCTGTGCCATGCGTGTGTGTCCTGCGTGTGTGACCTGCTTGTGTGACCTCCTTGTGTGCCCTGCGTGTGTGCCCTGCGTGTGTGACTGCGTGTGTGCCCGTGCGTGTGTGACCTGCGTGCGTGTGTGTGTGACTTGCGTGTGTGACTTGCGTGTGTGCCCTGCGTGTGTGCCCTGCGTGTGTGTGTGTGACTTGCGTGTGTGCCCTGCGTGTGTGCCTGCGTGTGTGACCTGCGTGTGTGACTGCGTGTGTGTGTGTCCTGCGTGTGTGAACTGCGTGTGTGACTTGCATGTGTGCCCTGCGTGTATGACTTTCGTTTGTGCCCTGCGTGTTTGACTTTCGTGTGTGCCCTGCGTGTGTGTCCTGCGTGTGTGCTCTGCGTGTGTGCCCAGCATGAGTGCCCTGCGTGTGCGCCTTGCGCGTGTGCCCTGCGTGTGTGTGCCCTGTGTGTTTGACCTGCGTTTGTACCCTGCGTGTGCCCTCAGTGTGTACCCTGCGTGTGTGCCTTGCGTGTGTGCCCTGCGTGTGTGCCCTGCGTGTGTGCCTTGCGTGTGTGCCCTGCGTGTGTGACTTGCGTGTGTATTCTGCGTGTGTGACTTGCGTGTGTGACCTGCTTTTGTGCCCTGCGTGTGTGTCCTGCGTGTGTGGCCTGCGTGTGTTCCCTGCGTGTGTGCCCTGCGTGTGTGACTCACTTGTGTGTGCTTGCGTGTGTGACCTGCGTGTGTGACTTGCGTGTGTGACCTGCTTGTGTGCCCTGCGTGTGCGTCCTGCGTGTGTGACTTGCGTGTGTGACTTTCGTGTGTGCCCTGCGTGTGTGCACTGCGTGTGTAACTTGCGAGTGTGCCCTGTGTGTGTGCGTGTGTGACCTGCGCGTGCGTCTTGCGTCTGTGCCATGCGTGTGT
The DNA here is from genome assembly GCF_038502225.1 of Cherax quadricarinatus. Taxonomy (NCBI): domain Eukaryota; kingdom Metazoa; phylum Arthropoda; class Malacostraca; order Decapoda; family Parastacidae; genus Cherax; species Cherax quadricarinatus. The sequence continues at coordinate 49,042,130 of NC_091292.1, read as the reverse complement.
GTCCTGCGTGTGTGCCCTGCGTGTGTGACCTGCGTGTGTGCCCTGCGTGTGTGACCTGCGTGTGTGCCCTGCGTGTGTGACCTGCGTGTGTGACCTGCGTGTGTGACCTGCGTGTGTGCCCTGCGTGTGTGCCTTGCGTGTGTTCCGTGCGTGTGTGACTTGCGTGTGTGCACTCCGTGTGTGACTTGCGTGTGTGACCTACTTGTGTGCCCAGCATGTGTGACCTGCGTGTGTGCTCTGCGAGTGTGCCCTTCGTGTGTGACTGCGTGTGTGCTCTGCGTGTGTGACCTTGCGTGTGTTTCCTGCGTGTGTGACATGCGTGTGTTCCTTACATGTGTGACGTGCGTGTGTGCCCTGCGTGTGTGACTTGCGTGTGTTCCCTGCGTGTGTGACCTGCGTGTGTGACCTGCGTGTGTGACTCGCTTGTGTGCGTGTGTGCGTGTGTGACTGCGTGTGTGACTTGCGCGTGTGTGACTGCGTGTGTGCCCTGCGTGTGTGCCCTTGCGTGTGTTGCGTGTGTGACTTGCCTGCGTGTGTGACCTGCGTGTGTGACCTGCGTGTGCGTCTTGCGTCTGTGCCATACGTGTGTCCTGCGTGTGTGACCTGCGTGTGTGACCTTGTGTGCCCTGCGTGTGTGCCCTGCGTGTGTTCCCTGCGTGTGTGCCCTGCGTGTGTGCCCTGCGTGTGTGACCTGCGTGTGTGCCCTGCGTGTGTGACCTGCGTGTGTGACCTGCGTGTGTGCCCTGCGTGTGTGACCTGCGTGTGTGACCTGCGTGTGTGACCTGCGTGTGTGCCCTGCGTGTGTGACCTGCGTGTGTGACCTGCGTGTGTGACCTGCGTGTGTGCCCTGCGTGTGTGACCTGCGTGTGTGCCCTGCGTGTGTGACCTGCGTGTGTGCCCTGCGTGCGTGACTTGTGTGTGTGACCTTCGTGTGTGCCCTGCGTGTGTGTACTGCGTATGTGCCCTGCGTATGTGACTTCAGTGTGTGACCTGTGTGTGCCTTGCGTGCGCGCACGGCGTGTGTGGCTTGCGTGTGTGACTGCGTGTGTGACGTGCGTGTGACCTGCGTGTGTGCCCTGCGTGTGTGACCTGCCCTGCGTGTGTGCGTGTGTGCCTGCGTGTGTGACTTGCGTGTGTGACTGTGTGTGTGTCCTGCGTGTGTGCCCTGCGTGTGTGACTTGCGTTTGTGAACTGCGTGTGTGCCCTGCGTGTGTGCCTTGCGTGTGTGACCTGCGTGTGTGCGTCTGCGTGTGTGACTCTGCGTGTGTGTGCGTGTGTGCCCTGCGTGTTTGACTTGCTTGTGTGACCTGCGTGTGTGCCCTGCGTGTGTGACCTGCGTGTGTGCCCTGCGTGTCTGACTTGCGTGTGTGTGTGTGTGACCTGCGTGTGCGTCTTGCGTGTGTGCCGTGCTTGTGTGCCATGCGTGTGTGACCTGCGTGTGTGACCTCGTGTGCCCTGCGTGTGTGCTCTGCTTTTGTGCCCTGCGTGTGTGCCCTGCGTGTGTGCCCTGCGTGTGTGCCCTGCGTGTGTGACCTGCGTGTGTGCCCTGCGTGTGTGACCTGCGTGTGTGCCCTGCGTGTGTGACTTGTGTGACGCGTGTGTGACTTGCGTGTGTGCCTGCGTGCGTGTGTGTCCTGCGTGTGTTCCCTGCGTGTGTGCTTTGCGTGTGTGACTTGCGTGTGTGCCCTGCGTGTGTGACTTGCGTGTGAGCCCTGCGTGTATAACCTGCGTGTGTGACTTGCGTGTGTGACCTGCTTTTGTGCCCTGCGTGTGTGTCCTGCGTGTGTGACTTGCGTGTGTGCCCTGCGTGTGTGACCTGCGTGTGTGACTTTCGTGTGTGCCCTGCTTGTGTGCACTGCGTGTGTAACTTGCGCGTGTGCCCTGCGTGTGTTCCCTGCGTGTGCCCTGCGTGTGTGCCCTGCGTGTGTAATTTGCGTGTGTTACCTGCGTGTGTGCCCTGCGTGTGTGCCATGCGTGTGTGACCTGCGTGTGTTACCTCCTTGTCTGCCCTGCGTGTGTGCCCTGCTTGTGTGCCCTGCGTGTGTGCCCTGCGTGTGTGCCCTGCGTGTGTGCCCTGCGTGTGTGCCCTGCGTGTGTGACCTGCGTGTGTGCCCTGCGTGTGTGACCTGCGTGTGTGACCTGCGTGTGTGACCTGCGTGTGTGACCTGCGTGTGTGACCTGCGTGTGTGACCTGCGTGTGTGACCTGCGTGTGTGACCTGCGTGTGTGACCTGCGTGTGTGACCTGCGTGTGTGACCTGCGTGTGTGCCCTGCGTGTGTGACTTGCGTGTGTGACCTGCGTGTGTGCCCTGCGTGTGTGTGTCCTGCGTGTGTGACCTCAGTGTGTGCCCTGCGTGTGTGCCTGGCTTGTGTGACCTGCGTGTGTGCCTTGCGTGTGTGCACTTGCGTGTGTGACCTGCGTGTGTGACCTGCGTGTGTGCCCTGCGTGTGTGGCTTGCGTGTGTGACCTACGTGTGTGCCCTGCGCGTCTGCCCTGCATGTGTGCCCTGCTTGTGTGACTTGCGTGTGTGACTTGTGTGTGTGCCCTGCATGTGTGCCCTGCGTGTGTGACTAGCGTGTGTGACCTGCGTTTGTGCCCTGCGTGTGTGCCTTGCTTGTGTGACCTGCGTGTGTGCTCTGCGTGTGTTCCTTGCGTATGTGCCCTGCGTGTGTGACTTGTGTGTGTGACCTGCGTGTGTGCCCTGCGTGTGTGACCTGCGTTTATGTCCTGCGTGTGTGACCTGCGTGTGCGACCTGCGTGTGTGTCCTGCGTTTGTGACCTGCGTGTGTGACCTACTTGCGTGACCTGCGTGTGTGTCCTGCGTGTGTGACCTGCGTGTGTGACCTGCGTGTGTGACCTGCGTGTGTGACCTGCGTGTGTGACCTGCGTGTGTGACCTGCGTGTGTGACCTGCGTGTGTTATCTGCGTGTGTTACTTGCGTGCGTGACCTGCTTGTGTGACCTGCGTGTGTGACCTGCGTGTGTGTCCTGCGTGTGTGTCCTGCGTGTGTGACCTGCGTGTGTGACCTGCGTGTGTGACCTGCGTGTGTTTGACAACTTCAACACTGTTGTATCCTGGATGGAAAAATGAACACAAATGTATAATGCGTTCCTTTATTGACAACGTTTCGCCCAACGCAGTGGACTTTATCAAGTCACAAACACATCTACATAGTGTGGAGAGTCTGGTGGAGAATACTGGGTACAGTATATTTGATACGGACCTGTGAGGGCTGGATACATTATATCATTTGAATTAGATGAATAACTTCAGTGGTTTAGGTTCTGCAGGTACAAATTTAGTTTGATAGGTTTTTAATATTTATAATTGATGTGTTTTCCTCAAGGAAGCTGTCTACTGATGTTAGGTTATGTAAGTTATAATGTGTCAAATGTATTAGTGAAATTCGTTTCTGTGAAATTAGAAAATGATTTGCGATATCGTAATAACATGATTACGCGCAAACCACGGTACTGGTTTGGTTCGAACTCATGGCAAGTGAATCGTAGTGCGTAGATTGATGGACTGAACACATCGACTCCAGGCTGAGGGACTGATTACCTCAAACTCCTCCTCTCCTTACGGCTTTCTACTTTGTATTGGACTGATGAAGCCACTGTGTGACGAAACGTTTCCTGAATAAAGATTCCCGTATGTTGCGTAAGTGTCTCAATTCTACCGCACTTTAAGATATTGGATAACAATACTTCTTCAGTTTAGATTCAAAACAAGTGTTTCTTAATGGAAGGTTTAAGTTTTATTTGGTTTCTGTTTGCACTAATTTTCTATTTTACTGAAAACAAAATATTAGTTTGTAAATGATGACTTGTTGTTACAAAAAACGCGATTTCTAATAAGCCGAGAGATCTCCAGTGAATACTAGAAAGGACTGCCCTTCTAGCATCCAGCCTGTTACTGGGTTTTCGTAACAAGTAGTCAGTATCCTGGTCCAATTATCCATTAGAATTCAATAATAATTATTAATGCTTCAGGATTGCAGCTGGTAGGTTACTAACTAAAGAAATTAAAATTTATTAAGTTTTTTAATAAAAAAGATGTTTAGGAGTATATTATCAAATTAAATTGAATTAATCAAAGTAATCAAAATAATAATAATCACTTCTCTCGTGTACAGTAATATTGTGCTGAAGGTACATACCACATATATATGTCTTAAGTACCGTCTGGTACATTAACATTTAATAATACATATATATATATACAAGTAAGTTTGTGTGTATGTGTGTAAGTGCTCTAAGTAGTTCGCTATGTCTGAAGAATCGACTGGGCTTAACCAGTGACTGACTAAAAGTCCTCAAATACACTAACTTCTTGACCAACCTGGCAATCAGAACAGCTTGCTTGAACAATAAAATGACTGATAAGCCGAACAGCAATATAACAAGCAACTGTGACACAGAATCAGGAACAAGGAGATAATATAACGACACTAAGTAGTTACCATCTGCAGATCCTCCACAAAAGTCATAAAACTCCCATACTACTGAATCTAAGTTCAGCATTAGAAAATCCCCGACTGAGACAGTGCACAGATACCAGTACAAGTTAGGTCAGAAGCTACAGCTCAGGACCTGAGTTTCTCAGAGTGTCTATGCGACACACAACCTCAGTACAACGTCGAAAATCACTAAGTCTAGGCAATGTTCTGTGAACAAAGCTCCACAGAACCAACAACAAGAAAGCGACAGAGACGATCTTCCAACAAGGGCCAGCAAGGGAGAGGAGCTAGGCACGTCTTCAGAGAACGTCCAACCGACCAGAGTGAGCACAGCCCAGGCAGACTACTCCAGACGAGGTGTGATACCAACCTCATCACGTGACTGCTCCGTGGACTGCTGCTGCTCAGCAACACAGAAGCCGGCAGGGAAACGAGCAACGAGCGATAATTATAGTAGTTAGACAATCAAGGCTAACTATGAGCACTGAATAATATATATAAATGTTAAATTCTACCTAATAAATATAACTAAGTCAAATAATAATAAAAAGCAATATATTTACGATTTAGCTATTATCGCAAATATAAGCAATGTAAAATTATATGAACAGGTAATATTCATTATATACATTGTGACCCATTCAGGGGTCGCAATACTTTTTTTTTTTTTTTTTTATATATTTTATTTAAAACATGACATTACAAAATATAATATATAAAACTCATTTTAGGGTATAAATTAACACAATCCTACCTACAGCTAACATTACACACCACACTTACAACTCCGTGTGGGTACACCCCCCCTTCCTGCTCCCTCATCCTATCACTTAACCAAAACCTGTTGGAGCTACCCAACAGAATTACATGATATGAACAGCACTTTTATATACACATCCCTTGAAATGGTACCGAATAATCGATTGCAGACCATGCAATGCATTGCACTGAACATATTATACAGACATATTACCCTCCCCCTAGTGGTTATCCAACCACCCCACTATTTACAACCTAACATGCTAACAATGAATGTTGCCTAATCTAATGTCACACAGCAATGATCAAAAATTTTTTTTATATAATTTTTTTTTTTTATATTTTATTTAAAACCAACAATAGACAATAGACAAAAGGAAAAACCCTAAAGATGACAATATATGAACAAATAACTGAAAAAACGTTACATTAGATATTGAAACATTAACGAAAAACATTACAATATAACAAATATGACCACTATTACCTGCATATAAAATCAGATACCGAAGCTTAAAATTGTCCTATACTAGCTACATGTGGATAAGTTAACTTTTCGCAAAAACATGCAAACCTATATTAACTCTTCCTCAAATTAATCATCCTTGCTCTTAATTCACACTAGAATAATAAAATACAAGTATAATAAAGAGCAGTTTGAATCAAAGAACATTCCACAATTATCATAAATTTACCCTAACCTAAGCCTAGTATTTCATCTGTATTATAAATGTCTAATCAACACGAAAATTTTACCACATACCCCTAACCATATTTGTTGGTGTACATGATACAACCTTGTATTACCATAAAGAGGAAAAAAAAAAAAAAAAAGGAAAACCCACTCTTCACCTTTAAAATCAGACTTCAATTTACATACATGTACATACATATAAATAAGTATATAAAGTATGTTGTCTAATTGAACACAATCACTTACAACGTCAGTTATAATATTACGTCAACTCAACCTTGAATAACTTCATCCAATTCTTACAACTTCAAGGGTTCGTAAAACTCTTAAACTACATACTTCTATTGGCACCAAATCAATTGTGCTTACAAAAATACAATTGTAAATTAAACTGGAACATAAAAAGCCATTTTGACATTTACACATTGTATCAAAATCATAAATGCGCATAGAAAATATGTATTGTATAACATTGAAAATGTTCATGAGAAAAACCATTAATGGTATATACAAGAAAGTAAACATACATACAATACATACATATACATACATATACATATATATATACATATACATATATATATATACACATACATACACATACACATACATATATACATACATACACACATACACATACATACACAAATACACACACACATACAACACATGCATATATATACACACATACACATACATAGTTATAAGTCGATAATTCCAAATATAACTGTATTGTACTTGACACACTCGGAACAAGTAATGTTAAAATTGCACCCCAGACATACCTCATATAACATTCATCAAACTCATCATGCTACCGCCCATTCTAGGAAACCAGCCCATTTCTTCCCCCTTACCTGCCTTTCAACTCCCGTAAATCCCGTAAAGTGAAATTCCTATAACCCTCACTTAAATCCCTCTCCCATCTCCCCCCATACACCTCCTTATTTCTACACTTTGTCCTATAAAAAGTTGCTGTTAATGCATTAATTCTTTCACACACGTTCGCTCCTCTCATAGCCCAAGACATATAAATATAATCTGTAATTATATACCCTACCGCATTCTCTACCATCTGATTCACCCCACCTATGTCTAAGCTTAAAACCCTCAACACCTGCAAACCCCCCCCCCCTCCCACTAACCTTATTACCTTACCCAACCAAACCCTTATTAGTTCAATACATTCGCAAAAATACACTATATGGAAAACAGTCTCCCATCCACCACAAGCCTTGCATATCCCATCCTCCCGTATTCTCTTATGGAATAAAACCATTCCAGACGGTAAGATCCCATGTAAAAATCTATACATTACTTCTCGTACTTTAGGTTTTAAACGTAATTTGTTCAAACGCCCCCAGATATTACGCCAATCATACATCGGATAAACACCTTCTACCACTGCTACCACTGCCTTACCTTCCACCCCATCAAGGTTTCCCAATTTAATATGTGAAGGATCGCTCATGTTTATGATGACCCGTAACATTGCCTCACCTATTATGAACTCCCTACCCACCCACCACCGTTGCATATCCTGACGTATCTTATGAAGTCCGCCTTCCCTCGCCCCCCCCTCCCGCTTATAACTACGTTTCAAATACACACTCATAATCCTCTTTTCAACAGCTATAAGACCCAGCCCTCCACGGCCAACCGGGAGTGTGACAACCGCTCTACCTAACCATTCGCTTCCAGTACCCCAAATGAATCTAAAAACGCGCTTTTGTAACCTTTGTATCTCACTACGAAGTATCGGATATATTGCTGCTACATGCCAAAGTTTACTATATAATAGGACATTCGTTGTAATTACTCTTTGATGCAAAGTTAAGTGTGCAGCTCGTAAACCACTGAGGCGCTTCAGTACACCATCTACAATACGCACTGAATTTATTTGTTGTGCTAACTTGATATCACTTACATAAACGATCCCACATATCAGTAATTGGTCCACCTTTTTCCACCTTTCAACTACTTCACATTCCTCACTTAACCTATCTCCAAGATCCATATACTTCGTTTTCTCCTTATTAATTGACATGCCAGAAGCCTTTTCAAAAACATTTACTAACTTTTCCACCCGAGGCAAATCCCTGTTACCACTTACTAAAATCGTTGTGTCATCAACATATCCAACAATGCCAGCCCCCCCACCCCTTTCGTCACCAACCCCATTTGCTGCCAATAAGACCCTAATTCCTCTATAAAAGGGATCCTGTAAACACGCAAAAAATATTTGTGAAAGGGGACAACCTTGACGTAGACCCCTGCTCATCTGAATTTGTTCTCCTAACCTTCCATTTACCTGCACCCGCAAGGATGCATCTTGATACATTAATTTGGCCCATGATATAATTTCCTCTCCAAACCCCTGCCATCTCATAATCTTCCATAACGCTTCCCTTTCTACACTATCATATGCCGCCTCCCAATCTATAGCCAACACCCCCCCCACTCCCAATTTTACTCTTTCTTCAATAAAACTTCTAATCAAACCATGCCCGTCATACATAGACCTTCCCGGCACCCCATATTGTCCCTTATCGATCACTTTACCCAGGACCTTTTTTATTCTGTTAGCTAAAATTCTTGCAAAAATCTTATAATCACCACACAATAACGAAATAGCACGATAGTCTTTAACTGTTAATGGCTCACCTTTAGGCACTAAAACGACCACAGCCATCCGCTGCTGTGCCCCTAAAACCCGATCCCGCTTAATGATATTGAATAATCTTACCAAAAATTCTTTTAAAACGCTCCAATTTTGGAGATAAAAGTCACTGGGCAACCCATCAATTCCTGGTGCCTTTCCTAATTGCGCCCCGGATAAAGCTACCCATGTCTCGCACTCCGTTATCGGCCCTTCCAAAACGAATCGATCATGCTCTGTCAACTCACACTGCACAAACCTTCCAATTGACTGTAATGCTATTTCACTTATTCCCACACTTTGCGTTTTCAACTTAACCCAAGCATCAATATACCCACTCATACCCTCAGTCGTCGTCAACACCTGGTCCACTTTATACCCTTGCATACCTACCTGAACATTCAACCCCATTAACTCCATTGCCTTGCGACGTGTGTGTTGACTCCGCAACACACACGCCGACGGCCGATCTCCCCACAAAACCTCCTCAATCCCGCCCTTAAGCCTTTCCCCATCAAACCTCTCATTTTGTAAATTCCGGATATTTTCCTTCAAACTTTCAATTTCAATAACAGGATAATTAGCATTAATTTGTGCATAACAGTCGCGCAACTGCCCCTCTAAATATTTTTGAAAACCGTATTGTAACTGATTATATCTCTTCCCTCGATTAATATAATATTCCTTAATACGTTTTTTAGCTATTGTTTCCCACCAATTAACCATGGCAACATCCCCTGGTGCTTCTACCACTAAACGATCCCACATATGTCCAAAAGACAAAAGACTATCCTCTTCCTTTAATAACTTTACATTCAATTTCCAAAATGATGGACCCCTCCGAGGCACACCCTCAATATCCACATCTATTACCACTCCTCTATGATCCGAAAAAACCACATCTATCACATCCACCCTCCGCACAGTAACCGCACAAGGCACGTACATTCGGTCCAACCTCGCCGCATAACCTCGTTTAATGAAGGTATGCTCTACCATCCCTCCCCCCCCACACACATCCTTTAACCCCACCCCGGTCAATATATCCCCCAATATACCCAAACAACACCCCGCACCTCTGGGCTCCACATCTTTACGACGTATCACGCAATTCCAATCTCCGCCTATTATTGCAACATTCGGTAAACCACGTAAAAAATAGACCAGCACGTCCCGAACAAATTTAGTTTTAATACTCACGTCACCCTCAGCCGGACCATATACACATACTAAACTAATGGGAACCCTACCCCAAGTTCCATCCACTCTAATTACCCTCCCCTCCCCCCCTTCACTACGCCTTACTATAAACGGGCTAGTTTCCTTTACCAAAATGGCAGCCCCACCTTTCAAACGTGTCGCATGTTCCATGTACACATTATAACCACTCATATCCAACTCATAACCAGGCCTAAAATTATGTTCCTGTAAGAATACCACATCCACACCAAGTCGCACCAAATACTCATTAAACCACTTAAGCTTCCTCTCAGCTCTCAACCCGTTAATATTTATAGTAAAACACTTGAATTCAACAAATGGGTTTTCCTTTTGTCCCCGGCATTGACTTTACCCCAGTTCGTTTTGCAACACCTCTGTCCCTCCCCCCTTTGTTGGGAATCACCTTTGCAATCCCTTGATCCTTGGGTTCACCATTCCCTCTCTTCTGTACCTCCACCCAAGACTTTTTCCCAGGGCGTTGGGCAGGAGTTAGCACATCATCAGAATCCGATGATGCTGCAGTCCTCTTTCGTGTCCCGCCCTCCACCTGCATTTTGACATCTGAAGCACCGTCCTGATGCACCTCCACCTCTACTGCATGCACCTTCAATCCTTTAGACTCTCTCGTCGACAAACCGTCATCTTCTGCCATACCATCATTCACAGCCTTCCCCAGAACTAAGCCTGGGTCTTCCACCTGATCTAGGACCGATTCCTCTAACAAGTCATCCAACGCCTTTACCAAAGACGCCGCCACTTCTTCACCCATATTAGGTAGTCTCTCCTCAAAAACCTTATGTATGTCCAATGACTGAGATTCTCCTTGAAGCGTTACAATTGGCGATTCGAGCTCCTTTTCTTTGTCCACCTCCTCACTCCATGACAACCGTTGTTGGGGCGGTGTAGCAAGAGACTGTTCTCGCTCATCGCCAACCTCGTCCACTGGCTGCTGTTGCTGCTGTTGCCTGCTTGCTGTTGTGCCGGGTACCCACTTCGTTTCCCACACTGCGCCGCGATGTGGTCATATGACCCACATAGCCGACACGTACGTTGTTGCCCCGCATACGTTACATAGACTTGAGTCCTTAATTCTTTCAACACAATATATGAAGGAATAGGGTGTCGAAGAGTCATTTTAACTGTATACGCGCCTTCCAGCGCACCTGCATACGGTCCAGTTGCCCATCTCCCTGCTGTGGCTACGTGAACCGTCCCATAAGTACGCAGTTCACTGGTAATATCAAAATCAGTCGCCTCAAAAGGCACATTCCTGATTTTCACCCAGGTGTAATGTCGAGATACATCATGAAGTCTCACCGACACAGCTGTATTAACCGGTATGATGGTCTCCTGATACTTGTCGACCACTGCCTCGTAGACTTGTGCAGACGTCATTTTAACGAAGATTCTTGTCATTCCATTTAATGCGACACCACATATCTCCTCATTTGCTATACCATAGGTATCGCGAATGATCGCTGGTAATAATAAATCCATGTTGGATCCTGTGACAGCACCACGGATCATCTCAATGCAGACAGTGTTGATTCTTCTTCTGCTATTCAGCGCCATGTTGGAGAAAATAAAGTTTCCACCAACCAACGCTAGGGGCAGCTCAATCAGGTAAACTGCGCAAAACAAACTCAAACAGGAGCGTCTGCGCAGCTCGTCCACACGGCTCGGAGGCGATGAGGACAATGACGTCAGACATATTACCCTTGTGTTAATTTATAGACTTAAATGAGTTTTACATATTATATTTGTAATGTCATGTGGTTAATCCAAAAAACCCCACTATTTACAACCTAACATGCTATACAATGAATGTTGCCTAATCTAATGTCACACAGCAATGATCAAAACATTAATTTATGTAATTGTCCTAATGGTTCAGTTACATAACAATATGTATTACACAACAATGGTGATATAGAAAAGTCACAAAGACATACAAAATTACTACAAAACCATAGGAATAAACTTAGTCTCAAAATCCAACACATGTAAGCCTCTACACATTTAAACATGCAATTCCAGTGTTAAAACAATAACACAGCTTCAACTATGACATTCAAGCTCTATACAGCTTATATGGACATAACATAGTGCTATTGACAACAGTACAATACAACATAAAATATAACCATGACATAAGTAACACATGAAGACTGTGCCTAGCACGCACCTAACCACAAAAACCTATAACACCACTGTTGCCCAACTTTATTTACACTATCTGACGTACATTAACCTCTTTACTCTCAAAACAAAACTGAAAATTGCAGATCACCAGTGACGAACAATAATGCACAGACATTAATACAAACATATCACAGCATATCTCTGGACACCGTGCATGATCACAGCATCAACACTATGCAGTGCAAGGCACCTAGAAAACAAGTTGGAGCAAATACATGCAATTATTATAGCAAATCTCCAAATTACAATGTCATTACCGTAAATCAATATTACCACACACAATATGTATAATAAGTGTATAGTCCATGTCACACAAAAACTGGCCAGCTCCACAGGTGCTAGCACCCGTGGTCCACATATTATTCACTCACGCATCACTCATCCAACACTCTCGCAAACATTTGTTATCCATTACCAGGGAGGCAACCCTGTTTTCACCCCTGACTTCCCTACCCCAGCAACACTTTCCAATCATACCCTCCCCTCCCTCGTATATTACAAGTCTAATAAAACCTGTAACGTGAGTTGCCTATATCCCTCTGAAAAATCCTTCACCCACCTCCTCCCATAAATTTCCTTATTTCTACATACCGTTTTATAGAACGTTACCGCTAACACCCTCCTCTTCACCTCAGTAACCTGTTTCCCCCGCAATCCCCACACTATATAGATATAATCTGCCATAATGTATCCCACAGCTCTGATTACACTTTCCTCCCAACCCCCCACGTCGAGACTTAATGCTCTCAATACAGAAATTCCTTTACCTCCTATCCTATTTATCACCCTATTTAACCACCCCTTGACACTCCTCATTCCATCACAAAAATATACTACATGAAAAGCCGACTCCTCCCCACCACATATCCCACACTCCCCCCCCCCGTCAACGACTCGTCTATCCCGTAGAACCACACCCGACGGTAAAATGCCGTGCAGAAAACGATACATTACATCCCGAACACGAGGTTGCAACCTCATCCTACTCAACCTATTCCATATACTTCCCCATGCATACATGGGGAAAATTCCCTCTACAGGCGCTACAACCCTCCCGGCTAACAATCTACACAACCTACCTATTTTAACCTTTGCTGGCTCTCGATCCCACGCCAGAGCCCTCAACACAGTTTCACACTCATGCAACTCAACTCCTGTATACATCCGTTGCAATCTGTTATGGATCCTGGCCAAACCCCCCCCCCACCCACACTTTCCCTCATCACCTCCCTTTTAATGAAGACACATTTGACCCTCCGCTTTAAGTCCAGCAATCCCAGCCCCCCCTTACTTACAGGTAACATTACCACATCCCTCTTAATCCAATCACAGCTCGAACCCCACAAGAATTTAAAAACCTTCCTAAGTATGTTCGTTATTGCTGGCCCAGTTAATGGGAACACGGCTGCCACGTGCCATACTTTGCTATACAGTAAGATATTAATAACAATGGCACGCTGCACAAGGGTCAAATGATAAGGTCGCAATGCACCCAAGCGTCCCTGAATCCTTTCTACCATCCTAAGCGAGTTTTCCGTGCGTGCCACAGGTAGATCGTCTACATAAATAAGACCGCAAATTTTTAACGAATTCATCTGCCTCCTCACAACTGCACTACCCCAATCAACCCTACCCGCCCAAGCTCCTAACCCCATGACCATGGATTTATCTGAATTTACCCTCATACCAGTTGCCCCTGCGAACATTTGTACTACCCTGTCTAATGTGTCCATTGACATCCCCTCCCTGATCAGAACAGTTGTATCATCCACATACCCAATTAAAACTGGCCAAACCCTCGCAACCTCACACCCTGGTCCCTCTACGTGACACATACGCTGCTCCACTAATCTATAAAAGGGGTCCTGTACGCATGCAAACAATAATTGTGACATAGGACACCCCTGCCTAATTCCCCTACCCATTACAATCTTCTCACCCAATCGACCATTAATCTGTACCCTCGCCATTGCACCTCCATACAACGCCTCAACCCAACCCACTATTTCTTCCCCAAACCCCTGACCCCTGAGGATGGCTTTCAATGCTTTCCGATCCACTCTATCGTATGCCCCTTGCCAATCGAGCGCCACCAAACCTCCCTCCCTCCCCCCCCCTTTTGCCTCCACGAAATCCATAAGTAACCCATGCCCCTCCACCATGGACCTCCCTGGCAAACCAAACTGAGTTTTTGATACTACCCGCCTCACCACACACTTGACCCGATTTCCCAAAATCTTCGCAAACAATTTATAATCTGCGCATAACAACGAGATCGCCCGGTAATCCCGAAGCATATGCTGCCCCTTACCCTTCGGTACCAATACAACGACAGCCGTTGCCTGCTTCTCACCCAGCTCACCTCTCTCCTTCATGCAATTTAATAACCTAACCAAAAAATGCCTCATTAATTCCCAATGCTGCTGATAAAACTCTGCCGGGAGTCCATCAATTCCAGGTGCTTTGCCCTTTCGCATTCCACTTAAAGCCCTCCATATTTCTCCCTCAGTTATTTCCCCACCCAGTGCTTCCCTATCACTGTTACGCAACTGACATACCACACTCCCACACACCTGTTCTAAAACCCCATCCTCTACCCCTTCTCGTTGCCAGTACTTCTCATACCACTTGTCAGCAAACGCCCCCATTCCTTCCGTAGCTTGTATGACCTGCCCCTCCCTGTACCCTCCTATCGACTCATGAACCTCCAACCAAGGAATAGTCATTGCCTGCTGTCTTTGTTTCTGCCTACGCAATACGCACGATGAAGGTCTATCGCCCCATAACACCTCTTCCACCCCCGCCTGTACCCGCACCGCTTGGAACCTCTCATCCTGTACCTCACTCAGTCTCCCTTTAATTGCCATAATATCATCCATGGGATAATTGCCCGCCACCGCCCCCCTCGCATAGCAACCCTGTAATCTATCCTCCAAATAGTTAGCAAGCCCATATTTTAAAGAATTGATATGTTTCCCTTCCTTTACGTAATATTGCTTAATCCGTTCTTTAGCCACACCATCCCACCACATCACCACATCCTCTACCCCATTTATCTCTGCACTTAACCCCTCCCACAGCGTTGCAAATCCCTCTATCCCCTCCTCATCACCTAACACACTTGTATTTAATTTCCAATAACCCCTAGATATACCTGCTAGTGACTCCCACGCCACCTCTGCTACTACCGCCCGATGATCCGAATAAGCTACTTCTATTGTACGGAAAAATGTCAACCCAACCCCTTGAGATATATACAGCCTATCCAACCTAGCAGCGTAACCCCGTCTTACAAAAGTGTGTTCTACCTCCCACGCCCCACCTCCAACCACATCCCGCAACTGAATATCCCTCAAAAGATCTCGCAAGGCCGCCGACACGTGCCCCGCACCTTTTGGTTCCACGTCAGCCCTCCTAATAACGCAGTTCCAGTCCCCACCAACGACGGCCACTGTAGGTAACCCACGTAAGAAGAAAACTAGTTCTTCACATACAAAATCCCTTTTTACCCTCACATCATTTTCTGCTGGTGCATACACACTTACAAAAGATACCCTCTGCCCCATCCACCATCCATCCACGCGCAATATTCTTCCCCCCCTCCCCCCTCACTTCTTAGCAACACAAACGGGCTCGCCTCCCTGATCAATATCCCCACACCACCTTTCAGACATGCAGATGGCAGAGTCATAACCTGACACCCCTCCACCTCGAGCACTCTTCCCTCCTTGAAATTGTGTTCTTGCAGGAACACTACATCCACCCTATATTTATACAGAAACATTCGAAACCATTCCTTCTTCACACTATTACACAATCCATTTACGTTCACAGTCATACACCTAAGGCCTCTTTATAGTTTCCAACCCTTCCTCCTCTCTTCATTCATCCCAGGGCCTCCTGCCCCAGAGCCAGCACAAGGCTTCACACCATAACCCCCTCCTTTTTTGCGATGCCTCTTATCATGACTACTTCGACAGTGCTCTTCCTTCCTCCCAGACCTCTGCGCCGGCGTCAGGACATCATCTGAGTCTGACGCCGCCGCTCTCTTCCTCGTGATGCCCTCTACATCCATGTTATCTTCTGAGGTACCCTCACGATGTACCTCAACCTCCACCATGCCTCGTTCCACACCACACGGCGACAACTCTCTCTTACTAGTTGGCCCATCAACCCTGCTATGGTTTGTATTATTACATCCCTCTACAGGCAACGCCGTGCCTCCCACCAGCTCAGGAACAACATCCTCTGCAGGTGGCGTCAATGTCTTTAACACTTCCTGAAGCTCTTCCTCTAGAGCCTGCACCTCCTCCTGCACTTGCACTTCTGTACTTTTCCCTTGTCTAGTAACAGATCCTTTTACATCAGAGCTTACCTCACACATGCCAGTCTCCTCTTTGGCATCCTCCACCTCTTCACTCCACAAGCGCCCAAGCTCTTGCTTTTGCGTGGGGCTCTCAACAGCTATCACGCTGGTAACTGGTGCTTCACCAGTTTGTGCTGGCGCCCTCCTCAGCTTCACGCACTCTGCCGCCATATGGTCGTACGCCCCACATATTCTGCACGTACGTCTCTGTCTGGCATACGATACCATAACTTGCGTCCTGAAGTCCTCCAACACGACGTAAGACGGTATAGGATGTCTCAGAGTCATCTTCAGGGAAAAGGTACCCTCCGGACGGCCCATGTAAGCACCTGCCGTCCACTTGCCCTTTTGTGCCAGATGTACGGTTCCATATGCCTCGAAAACACTCCTGATGTCAGCCTCATCTGCCTCAAATGGAACATTACGTATCTTAACCCACGTAAAGTGGCGAGATACATCAATCAAACGCACCTTCACAGCTGGAGTAGCATCAAGACTCACGTCTTGGAATCTCGTCACCAAAGACTCGTACACAGACGTGGAATTCAGTTTGACGAAGATTCTGTAAGCCCCATTCAGGGCTACACCGTACACCTCATCGTCCTGGATTCCATAGGTCTCCCCAATGATTGTTGGGAGTAATACCTGCGCTGAAGAGTGGGAAATCGCCCCACGAAGCAGCTCAATACCAATGGTATTTATGCGCCTCCTCACACTCAGCGCCATGTTGATACAAGGTAGCTCGCCTGAAAACAGCAGAGGGGTGCAGAGCACAACCGCACTCGACCGTGGTCAGGCAGCGAATGAGTTGGTGTTTCAAGGTGGAAGGTCTTAGTGTAACTGACGCAATACTTGTAAATATCTCTTCTGGTTCCCTTCAACATTTAACCACATGACAAACGGTCGTACTAGAAGTTGCGTTAATGTCTTTCACATAATTTCTCTTATAACTCATGTCACTTTATTAATACAATTTAATGTAAAATTAAGAGTCACTCTTGTGCCAAGCTCTTTTTATATTTTACAGTGTCTGTTTCACTATAAGTTATGCCCCTCGTACTAGTGCAGTACACAGTATCATGTCTCTGCATACTCGCGGTTATGTACATCTGTGTAGAGACAGGATAGCGTAGACAAGCATGACACGTTGAGGCTCGATCATAGTAGTGGAGACTGTATATGAACAATAGTCTTGTGCGATAGACAGGAGACGGCATTCCACTCTTAAGTAGTGGTAGTGGAATGCGAGGCAGTATGGACATCTGCGTATGAGAAAGCTTAAGGTGTGTAGTAAGGGGGGGTCTGCGGCAGGACTGTTCCGCCACTCAGTAACATCAGCCACGCAACACTACACACTCAACACTCAGCTTCTGTCTCCAACTGTCTCCTCCTCACACACATATATCACCACTACTGTGAATATATAAATAGAATAATTAGACATGACATGAGTATACATATTTAACATAGACTAAATAGATTACATTACTTCACTGAATTTGACATAGCAAGTAACAAAAGGTATTTGGGCATGAAATTACGTTAATTTAATGTAACTATGATAATCAAGGACGTGACAGAGCGTCAGCAATTACATTACAATGACCACTGATATGTTGTATACTAATAGAGTATGGCTGGATTCTGAGAGCCCACCTCATGATCCTAGCATTTTTACTCTTCATAGTGTTTATATAGGTGAGTGGACTGTTTGAAAAAAACGTTAATTTTAAATGGGGAAGTGCCCAAATACACGTCAAAATGTTCCAAGGACACCACAAGAGCTAGAGCCTCTTTCTCAATAGTGGCTTAGATGAATAGTAACATATAGGATGGAGAATGTCAGTGGATGTTGACTGTTGGAGCAGCACAGCACCCACTGCATAACCACTCGCATCTATATGTAAAAAGAAGGGAAGATTGAAATTTAAAACTCAGGTACAAAAATATATGGGTACATAATCAATATGTAACAAGATACAGGCAGTGAACAATAATCAACTGTGACTACACAGTACTGAAGAAGCACATATATAATGACAGAACTGGCTGCACTCAAATCAAACACCGCTTGTACGTACTGTGCTTCACATGAAAAGGTGGTCATATATATATATATATATATATATATATTATACACATATATATATATATATATATATATATATATATATATATATATATATATATATATATACATATATATACAACCCACCCAGTAAAGCTTACACTCCCCCCCCCCCCATGAAAACGTGCCACTTTCACCTTAGATACACAGTGACAAATCTCTTATACATACACATTTGTAAAAGCATTAAAAACTTCAATGACAATATATATATATATAAACACAATCCAGCCAGCTAAACGGCTGACACTATAATACAAGGAATGTCTGAACCTGATGGCTCACATCCACCATAGAACACAATCCACACCCTAACCCTCATATACCCTATGGTAATAATTAATATCGTGCACGGTGGTGGGTTTAATACACTACCGCTGACACTTCAACCCCCCCCCATGCCTAGTAACTGTGTCTGCCATCACCCCTCATAACCACCAACAGTCCTTGATAGTAATTAGCGTCTTATAATATATCACCCTAAAAACACGCTACACACATAAACCTACCACAATAATAAATAAATTTACACATTATTCCCTCCAGCAGACAGATTATTTACACTGTCGGAGATAATCTATACATCACATCCTACAGAGAATGGACAACATTAGACATCTAAAATAATATGACATGTGTTTCACATGACCTGCTATTGCAGAGATTACTTAAACTCCTACCCCCCCCCCAAATGAAAAACTGACCAGTTTCACCTGGCAATACTCAAGATCAAAAACTCATTCACTTGAACATATATAATGAAAATGTGAAAAAAAAACATCTGCAACAATATATAAGCAAAAACACCCCAGGCAAGATCTTACATTATATACAATACCAAAACGTTCCACTAGTTAAAAAACAGGTATGAAACTCATTATTATGACAAGTTACATTGCTCATATATAGGTAGACATGTATAATTACAGGTTAAAATATGCTTATATACTAACATGCTTATGTACATCCTTACAAAACATGAAGGAATCCTTAGATAAATTATAATCATCGGTGTTCACAATAACACCAAGACATTACATTGAATATCACACTGATATCACCTCGACATCCTTTCCTCACAATTCCACACACACTCACACAATCGTCCTCTGCAACACCCCCCCCCTGGGAAGGCCAGCCCGTTCATGCCCCTGACCGCTTATAAAGACCATAAATCCCTCAAAAGAAAGTCCCTGTAGCCCTCCGAGAAATCCCTCTCCCACCTCCTACCATATATTTCCCTGTTGCGACACTTTGTTCTATAAAAGGATGCTGCTATGGCCATCCTACGTTCCTCCGCCCCTTTGTCTCTCATTGCCCATGATATATACACAAAATTAACCATTAAGTAAGCCACTGCCCTTTGAACCTTTACCCCAACCCCACCTACATCTAAACTGAGTGCTCTCAAAACCGACAACCCTTTCCCCCCCCACATACCGGATTACTTTCCCTAACCATTCCTGCACAATCCCTAGGCTTTCACAAAAATAAACTACATGAAAAGCTGATTCATCTACCCCACAAACCTGACACACCCCACCCTCCCTTATTCGCCTATTTCGTAAAACAACCCCAGACGGCAATATTCCGTGAAGAAACCTATACATTACCTCCCTCACGCATGGCCGGATGCGTAACCCTTTTAATCGGCCCCAAATGTCTTCCCATGCGTACATCGGGTACACTCCTTCCGTTGCCACTACCACCCTAGGCCATATCTTCCTCTCCATGGACCCTACCCGCATGTTTCTCGGCTCTCTGACCATCATCAATAGATGCAACAACTCCTCACCATCTCTCAAATCTTGTCCCTTCCACCATCTACGAAGATCTCCCTGCAGCATCCCCAACCCTCCACTCCCTTCCCCCCGAGCCCTTAGCAACTCATGTTTCACATATACACACTTCAACCTTCTTTCCCAAGGCCAAGGCCACCGGAAGTGTTACCACCTCTCTTTTCAACCAATCGCATCCCGAACCCCATATAAAACGGAAAACTCTGCTCAACAATCTCCGGACATCCCCATACACCAAAGGGTACAAAGCTGCCACATGCCATATTTTACTGTACAAAAGCACATTGACCACAATGACCCTCTGGTGTAGCGTAAGATGTGTCGGCCTCAATCCTGACAATCTTCCCAATACCCTATCTACCACACCCTTTGAATTATTCTCCCTCGCCATCTGAGCATTACCCATATACACAACTCCACAAATTTTCACCCGGTCCATGACACTCCACCTCAACCCCCCCACCCCCGCCCACCTGCCCATCCCATTCACCCAATATCATGAGCTTTGATTTATGCACATTCACTGCCATACCTGTTGCCATCCCAAAAACATCTATAACTCTCTCCAGACCCTCCAATCCCTCCCTCCCACTCACTAGGACAGTTGTGTCATCAACGTAACCTATGATACTGGGACTCCCACCTCGTATGTCCTCCCTTACCCCCTCCTGTATGCACCTTTCCACTGCCCTATAAAACGGATTCTGTAAACATGCAAATAATATTTGTGACAACGGGCAACCTTGCCTCAATCCCCTGCCCATTTTCACGTGCAACCCCACCCTCCCATTTATCTGTACACACATCCCAGCTCCCCGATATAAAGTACGTGCCCAATTCACAATGTCCTCCCCGAACCCTTGCCACTCCATGATTCTCCACAGAGCCTCCCTCTCGACACTGTCATATGCCGTTCTCCAATCCAACGCCAATACCCCTCGTTCCCCCTCTTGTGGACCCTCAATAAACCTTCTAATAACCCTATGCCCCTCATACATTGATCTCCCCGGAATCCCATATTGACCCCTCACTATTACCTTTCCAATGACCTTTTTTATACGATTTCCCAAAATTTTTGCAAAAAGTTTGTGGTCTGCGCACATGAGTGATATCATCCGGTAATCTCTCACTGTGCACTGACTTTCACCCTTTGGCACCAAAACTACTAGCGCTGTCGCCTGCAAAGGTCCCAACGGCTACAATTTCTACAAGGTGCGGTGTCAACATCAACCAGACAACCCCAGTCTAACTGTACATATTAGCGTTGAATTCAAATATCATTTGCATATTTCATTTTTCATTTCTCCTTCACGTAGGATAAAAGTTCATGTTTAAATCTTTTATATTTTCAATTCTAACAATAAAGTGTTTATATTTGTATGTCATTATTCTTTTTCTCTTCATTAATTTTCCTAAGGAGGAGCCAGCCTTGGTGAGACCTACTTAATAAGAACAGTCATTATTAGCTGCCTGACTGCGGTGGAGTGCGGTTGTGCTCGGCACCCCTCTGCTGTTTGTCAGGAGAGCTCTCATAGCAACAATATGGCGCTGAGTATCCGACGTAGGGTGAACACTGTCGGCGTTGAGCTGCTTCGTGGGGCGATTTCCCCCTCTACAGCGCAGGTGTTACTTCCGACAATCATCAGGGAAACGTACGGAGTGCAGGATGATGAGGTTTATGGTGTGGCCCTGAATGGGGCCTATCGTCTATTCGTCAAGTTAAATTCGACGGCTGTGTACGAGTCGTTAGTGACGAAATTTGAGCATGTGAGTATTGATGTAACTCCAGCTGTCAAAGTGCGACTCATAGACGTCTCTCGCCACTATACGTGGGTGAAGTTGCGAAATGTCCCCTTCGAGGCTGACGAGGAGGACTTACGGAAGGTGTTTGCAGCTTATGGTACCGTGCATCTGGCAACCCAAGGCAAGTGGGCGGCAGGTGCGTACATGGGACGTCCGGAGGGTACATTCTCCCTCAAAATGACACTGAGGTACCCAATCCCGTCATATGTCGTGATGCCGGAGTTAAGGACCCAAATTCTAGTGGCGTATGCTGGGCAGCGACGAACATGCAGGTTGTGTGGGGAGTATGATCATATGGCGGCGACGTGTGGGAGGCAGTGGAGGGCGCCGGCGCAAACAGGTGGAGCACCAGTTACAGGTGTGGATGTCATTGAGGAGAATTCCAAAGGAAAACGAGGAGATGGCCGTCTGTGGAGTGAAATTGTAGAAGAGTCTCTTGTGGTGCATGATGGGCGAGGCACGAGTTGTGTGGAGCCAAAAATGGCCACTTTGTCGGTGACGGGGGAAGAAGTGCTAATTCAGCAGGAGGTGCGAGAGCTGGAGGAGGAGCTCGACGAGGTATTGAAAACTTTACCTTCTTCGGGCGAGGATAATGGCTTGGTCCGTGAAATGGTGCCTGAGTTGAAAGGAGAGTGTGGCGGGACAGGCACGAGAAGGAAGGAGGACAACTGCAGGCACAGAGAGGAGTCACCATGCTCTGTGCGACAGGTCACAGTAGAGGTTGATGTTCACTGTGAGGAATCTTCGGAAGACAGTATGGCGGTAGAGGGTGTCACGAGGAAGAGGGCGGCTGCGTCAGACTCAGATGATGTCCTGACGCCCGCGCAGAGGTCTGGGAGGAAGGATGTATATTCTCATGACAGCCAGGATAAGAGGCATCGAAAAGGAGGGGGGTGGATGGTGACAAACCACATGTTGACCCTGGGGCAAGAGGCCCTGGGAAGGTTGAGAGGAGAAAGGGTTGGAAGCTTTAGAAAGGCCTTAACTGCATGACTGTGAATGTGAATGGACTGTGTACTGGTGTGAAGAGGGAATGCTTACGTATGCTCTTACGTCGATACAGAGTGGACGTAGTCTTTCTACAGGAGCATAATTTCAGGGAGGGTAGAGTGCTCGAGGTGGAAGGGTATAAAGTGTTGACTCTGCCATCGGCACGTTTGAAAGGTGGTGTGGGTTTATTGATAAAGGAGGCGAGCCCGTTTGTGTTGCAAAGACGTGAAGGGGGTGGGGGGGGAGGGTGTTGCGTGTGGATGGGTGGTGGATGGGGCAGAGGGTAACCTTTGTAAGTGTGTATGCACCAGCTGAAAATGATATGAAAGTAAAGAGGGATTTTGTGTGTGATGATCTAGTTTTTGCTTTCTGTGGTTTACCTGAAGTGGCCATCGTAGGTGGGGACTGGAATTGTGTGATCAGGAGAGCGGATGTGGAACCACGAGGGGCGGGGCATATGTTGACAGCATTACGCAATCTTTTGGTGGACGTTCAGTTGAGGGATGTGGTAGGTGGGGGAGCGTGGGAGGTGGAGCATACTTTCGTGAGGCGAGGTTACGCAGCTAGGTTAGACAGGTTGTATATATCTCATAAGGTATTGTCAAAGTCTGTCCGTACTATTGAACTAGCTTTTTCAGATCATAGGGCGGTTGTCGCAGAAGTAGAGTGGGATTCTCTAGCTAGTATCTCTAGGGGATATTGGAAATTAAATACGAGTCTGTTGGAAGATGAGGAGGGGTTGGGGGGTTTTACAGAGCTGTGGGAGAGATTAACTGAGGAGGTACAAGGTGTGGAGGACGTGGTGACGTGGTAGGATGGTGTGGCTAAGGACCGGATTCGGCATTATTATGTGAGGGAGGGGAAAAAGATTAATTCTTTAAAATTTGGGTTGCTTAATTATTTGGAGGACAGGTTACGGGGTTGTTATGTAAAAGGGGCAGTAGAGGGTGTCTATCCGATGGACAACATTATGATACTTAAAGAGCGGTTGCGGGAAATTCAGGACGAGCGGTTCCAAGCGGTGAGAGTAATGGCAGGGGTGGAGGAGGTGTTATGGGAAGATAGGCCGTCCTCGTGTGTGTTGCGCAGACAAAAACAACGTCAGCAGGCAACAGCTATTCCATGCTTGGAGGTTCTTGAGTCGGTGGGAGGGTATAGGGCGGGTCAGGTTATCCACACTACGGATGGGATGGGGTTGTTTGCGGATAAGTGGTACGAAAAGTATTGGCGGGAGGAAGGGGTAGGATTAGGGGATTTAGAGAGGGTGTGTGGAAGTGTGCCATGTAGGTTAGGACACAGTGATAGGGAAGCTTTAGAGGGGGACATAACTGAGGGGGAAATATGGAGAGCTTTGAGTGCCATGCGAAAGGGCAAAGCACCGGGAATCGATGGACTGCCGGCGGAGTTTTATCAACAGCATTGGGAGTTAATAAAAGGTTTTTTGGTGAGGTTACTAAACTTGATGAAGGTAAGGGGAAGGTTGGGTGAAAGACAGGCAACAGCTGTAGTTGTTTTGGTACCGAAGGGTAAGGAACAGTGTTCGCTCAGGGACTATAGAACAATATCGTTGTTATGCACGGATTATAAGTTATTTGAGAAAATTTTAGGAAATAGGATCAAGTGTGTTGTAGGGAGGGTTGTATCGGAAACCCAGTTTGGGTTGCCAGGTAGGTCTATGGGGGTGGGACATGGTCTTTTAAGGGATTTTGTGGAAGGAAAAGGGGGGGAAGGGGGGTTTTGATTGCACTAGACTGGCAAGGAGCTTATGATAGGGTGGAGCGAGAGGCGTTGAGAGCTATCCTTAGGAAACAGGGCTATGGGGAAGAAATAGTGGGATGGGTAGAGGCGTTATATAGAGGGGCAATGGTGAGAGTACAGATTAATGGAAGATTAGGGGGGAGGATTGTAATGGGCAGAGGTCTTAGACAGGGGTGTCCTATGTCACAGCTTTTATTTGCATGCATACAGGACCCCTTTTATAGAATGGTGGAGCGCCATATGGGCGTTGGTAGAGGGGTTGGGGGGTACTGCGGGCGTTTGGCCTGTTCTCATAGGGTATGTAGATGATACCACTGTATTGGTTAGAGAGGGGATGTCCATAAACGCCTTAGATGGAGTGGTCGACACGTTTGCATGTGCAACTGGTATGAGGGTAAATTCGGAGAAGTCCATGGTTATGGGGTTAGGAACTTGGGGGGAGAGGGTCGAGTGGGGTAGTGCAGTCGTAAAGAAGCGGGTGATGTCATTAAAAATTTGTGGTCTAATCTATGCAGATGATCTTGAGGTTGCACGTGTTAATAATTCGGTCAGGTTGGTAGAAAGGATTCTGGGTCGATTGGGAGCATTGCGGCCTTATCATTTGACCCTTGTGCAGCGTGCCATTGTAATTTTTTTTTTTATATATTTTTATTTAAAAGGACACAGTACAAGATATAAATAAATAAAAGAACACAATAATTAACCGTTTGCAAATACAATGACCTACCATCAACCCCATAGCATACCACAAGTGTTACATTCATATTGTATTAAAGGATATACCATCACCGAACAATGAAAAGAACAGGATAACACCTGCTCAGAAAAAACATCAACAAAGTCTAAACCTACAAATCATGCCTGTTGTACAGTACAGTAAGACCCCCTTGCACAAAGTACACAGATGATATGATGCAGCATATGAAGGATAAAATTATACATTACAATAATTAAACAAAGGCTAACCTAACCCTACAATAAAATTGCAAAGACATACCACATAATACTTCCCGCAAATAGCAGGAAACTCTTAACATAATAAAGAGCGAGAGAGCTCCAGCACCGAACAAAAAAAAAAGAAAATTAGCAAAAACCAAAAACTCAAAATTTATGTCTTTGCCCACATAAATCCCCCACAACTCTGTACAATTAGACCCCTTGCACAAAGTGCACAATAAATATTATTTAACATACAAAAATTAAAATTATACAGAACATTAATTTAAACATTAGGCAAACCAAAGCCTACAATAAACATTACATTGGTACATATCACAATGAAACTCCCCACATAAACACTGGGCAGGAAACACCCTCAAGTAAAAGACATAACATTATATACGCAAGTACAACCCATACAACTAACAAAATCCTAACATAAGGTATCAAAACTGTCTAGTTACAGGACATAAAAACCTTATCTCCCTATTTGAAACACTAGTACATCAATTGCTGATTTTTTTTTTTTTTTTTTATATAAACAGTCTAAAAGATAATATATAAACAAATAATTAGCATATAATTATAATTCTAATTGCCTAAAGACTCGCCGCAGTTACTTCGTGCCGGCGCATACTACCCCCCCCCTTTTCCCTATTATCAATGTTATTATACTGAGCGTTATCATGGGAATAAAAATTCCTCATGCACATACAGTAGTCATAATTAAAAATATTGACATACAAGTTCGTACATGTTCCATCCTTGTTTTTTCCCCAATAACACCATTGAACAAAACCAGTTAACAATCTCACAGAAACCCCATTAAGGGCATCGCACAATAAAATTGTCCACTCCTAACCTAATACCTCACTATTCATTATAATTCATATATCATTACATAACATGATTAGGTACATAGAAAAAGGTGTCATTATATGTGATTATAAAATTGACTAAGCCAAAGATCATGATTTCATATATAAACATAGCAGAAAATTTTTCCCACAAAGCAACTGTGCAGGGTCACAGCACTTCACAAACATAAGTTAAACAACGATCAAGTTAACTTGTGTGCTTATCTTAACATCATTCTGCTCTAAACCCGAGATCCCAAGGTTTAGTCATCATGGTTTTTAAGGTTATCCTGTATGCAGTGAACATAACCATAGATTCCAAATCCTCATTCATCTCCCTTCCACTCTATTTATAACCCTCCCACCATCCACACTACAAAGAAGCCTAAACCAACCCACCCTCATGTATCCCCCGGTAGGAGACCAACCCTTTGCCCGCCCCCTGGGTTCATAAGGAGAAGGCCCCCCCACAGTGAGATTCCGGTAACCCTCCGAAAAGCTAACTACCCACCTCCCACCATAGACTTGCCTATTCCTACATATAGTTCTATAAAATCTCGCTGCTAACGATTTTATCCTCAACTCTCCCCTAACCTCCCTCATCCCCCAAGATACATGTAAATAATCAGTCATAACATACATTAAGGCTCTACCCACATCACCCGGCACCCCAGTTACATCCAACATTAAGGCCCGTAGGAATGGCCATTGCCCCCCCCCCAAAAGTCTGATAACTCTCACCATCCATAACCTCACCCCCTCCAAAGAGGGACAAAAATATACCGCATGAAAGGCCGTTTCGATGTCCCCACAATGCAAGCATGAGTCCTCTCTCACAAGACCCATTTTATATAACACATCCCTAGAGGCCAATATTCCCATCAGAAAACGATATACTAACTCTCGTACCCTCGCTGGTATTCTAAGCAAGCCAAACTTCCTCCATATGCTTATCCAGTCATATGTTGGATATACAGCAAGTCCCTGTAAGACACCGTTGCCTACCACAGCACCCACCATTCGTTTGACTTTTAACGTGGACACCTGTTTAACATGTAATAAAACCCTCAACATATCCTCACAATACCTCAAATCCCTTCCACACCACCATCTTCGTGCATCCCCCATTACCCTACCTACCCTGACTCCTCTATTCCCCCCAGTCCGGATATATCTTTGTTTAATATATAAAGCCATTACTCTATGACCCAATGACATCAGGCCAAGACCCCCACGTCTCCCCTCCGTCATCACCACGTCCTTGCTCAACCATGCCCTCCCAAACCCCCACAAATACCTTAGAACCTTCCTCTGGATTTCTGCAAAATCCTCTGCTCTTAAAGGGAACACCTCAGCCACTCCCCACACCTTACTGTAAACCAGAGAGTTGACCACTAAAACTCTCTGCTGTAATGTTACGTCCCTAGCCCTTAAGCCTCCTAGCCTACCCAAAACCCTGCTCGTAACTAATTCCGAATTTATCTTCCTACTCTCCTGCATTTCCGCCATATACCATATTCCACAAACCTTAATTCTGTCCACTACTGACCATCCCAACCCCTCCCCCAAGCCCCCTCCCACCCAATCCCCCACCTCTAATAGTCTCGACTTCATTAAATTAACTCTCATACCCGTGGCGTCCCCAAAAATCTGAATGATTCCACCAACTTTCCTTAGATCTTCCTCATGCCTTACCAGCACAGTAGTATCATCTACGTACCCCACAATCCCCCCCCGCCCACCCCCCCTAATCCCATGTTCATTCATCACCTCATCCACCAGCCCATAAAATGGATTCTGTACGCAGGCAAACAATAACTGAGAGAGTGGACAGCCCTGCCTCAAACCTCTCTCCATCAGTACTGGGTCCCCCAACTTACCATTAACCTGTACCCTAATAACTCCTCCCTCATACAAGGTTTGCACCCATCTCACCACCTTCTCCCCAAACCCAACTGTTCCAAACAAACTTTTAAGAAATCCCTATTCACACAATCATACGCATTAGCCCAATCTAACCCAAGTATTCCCCCTCTGGTGCAGTCCTCAATAAAATCCCTTATGTGACTATGCCCGTCCCTCATACTTCTTCCCGGAATGCCAAACTGTCCCCCATGTACCACTGATCCTAGAACCTTCTTCAGTCTATTGCCCAGAATTTTAGCATAAATTTTATAATCTGCACACATTAAGGATATTGCTCTATAATCATTCAATACTTTCCCATCCTTCTTCTTCGGCACCAACACAACGATCCCTGTTTTCTGGGTCTTCCCCATCCTCCCACTGCTCCACATATGATTCAAGACTTCCACTAACCCATACCTAATGCATTCCCAATAAACTCTATAAAAATCATTCGGTATTCCATCAATGCCCGGCGTCTTACCCTGACTCATCCCGTAAACCGCCTCCCCCACCTCCTCCTCACTAATACTACCCTCCAGCATTTCCCGTTCCTCTTGTCCCAATACAATAGTATTCTGCATAACCCCAAATACCTCCTCACTGACAACTTCCTTGTTCCTCCTCCATTTCTCCCTAAACCAATAATCAGCATAACCACTAATATCATCTGTATCAGTAAGACCTTGACCCACCACATAACCCCCCCCCCCATCAGCGACCACTAGATGCGCTATGGTAGTCACCATCTGCCTTTCCCTAAATTTTCTCAGGACATAACCTGATGGTCGATCACCCTTTAACACCTCCTCTAATCCTGCCCTAACTCTAATCGCGTTAAACCTTTCATTATGTAATCCTTCAATCCTACTCCTTAAGCCATCCACCTCACCTCGCACATCTTCCCTTCCCCACCCCCCCCCGTCGTAAACAGCATTCAGCTGTCCCTCCAGGTAGTTTTGCAAACCATATCTCCACCTTGCCTGTTCCTTTCCACATATCCTAAAAAACTCTGCTATTGCTGTCTTTGCCCGCATCTCCCACCAGTCAAGCAAATCCATCCCACCATCCCTACCCTCCCAGCAATGTCTCCACCATTCCTCAAAGGATGAGCCTTCATCCCCCTCCTGCAGAAGCCTCACATTCAATTTCCAATACCCAGCATATATGCGAACTATACCATCCACCCGCAGATCAGCTATCACCGCCCCGTGATCCGAAAAACCGACATCAAAAGCCCTCACTCTCTCCACACCAATCCCCTGCATCACATATATCCTATCTAACCTCACCCCATAAATCCCACGAATAAACGTGTGCTCCACCCCATACTCCCCCCTGCCCACCACATCTACAACTCCTACATCCCTTAACACATCCCGTAGCGCACCCAAAACACATCCTGCCCCCCTCGGCGTCACATCACCATACCTAATCACACAGTTCCAATCACCTCCAATTACAGTTATGGAAGGTAAACCCCGCAAATAATACATCAAAACATCACGAACAAAATCAACTTTGACTCTAACATTGTTACATGCCGGCATATATACACCAATGAAACACTCTCCTCACCCCCCAGTGCCCATCTACCCTTACAACCCTCCCCCCTCCCCCCTCCTCCCAACCCATGACACGCAATGGGCTGGTCTCCTTTACAGCTACTGCTACCCCTCCTTTTAATTGCAAAGCATTACTGACAAACATTTTATAACCCCTCAAACTCAATTCACTCCCTAACCTATGGTTATGCTCCTGCAAAAAAACATACATCCACATCAAACCTTCGTAAAAACCACTCTAACCAAACCCTTTTTACCTCAGATTTAAGCCCATTGACATTTATTGTGACACACTTGAATTTGCTAGAAGAGGGGGCTTACCCCTATGCCGCTGTATCTTACTCACTTCACCTTTCTCAGTACCTGTACCATTTTTATCCTTTTATCTAACCTGTCCTCCAGCCCCTCCTTGCCCCCCCCCACTGATCTTCCCCGGTACACCCCCTCCCCTGCTTGCCTTTTCCCCTACAACTACCCATGACTTCTTCCCGGGTCTCTGACCAGGTGTTAAAACCTCATCGAGGTCAAAAGCACCCGCAGTCCTTTTTCGTGAGCTCTCACTCACACACAAATCTACCTCCTGCATGTCCTCCTGATGGACTTCCACCACCACTTCCATGTCCTCTCTGGCATTCCTCGAACCCTTCACCTGTTCCTGCTGCTCAACCATCAGCTGTATCTCACTTGACTTCTCAGGACCATCCTCCCCGGCCACCGTCTCGTCGAAGAACTCCTTCAGCACCGCATCCAGCAACTTCTCCTGGGTAGACTCTTCCACGTCCACCCGTCCCTCAGGCGATGGGGGCCCCTCCCCTGTCACCTCCGGGAGGGTAACACAGGTACCGACCGTCGATACTTCCCGTTCTACCTCTTCACTCCATCGACCACTCGTCACTGGTTCCTCCTCTCCCAACTCAGGCATCAACTCACATGGTCTCTGCTCCACTGCCAACGTACCAGGAGCCCTGGTAGGCTGCCTTCTAGGACAGTGAGCTGCCATATGGTCATATGAGCTACATAGTCGACAGGTCTTTCTCTGGCCGGCATAGTGTACAAAAACCTGCGTCCTGGACTCCACCAGCATGACGTAGGACGGTATAGGCCTAGCCAACGTCATTTTGAGGGTATAAGAGCCCTCAGGTCGTCCCTTATATGGCCCTTCTGTCCATACTCCCATCGTTGCCGAATGAACTTTACCGTAGGTGTTGAAAACCTCCTGTATACTATACGCCGTCGCCTCGAAAGGGACATTCCTCACCTTCACCCACGTATAGTACCTGGATACGTCATGCATAACAACGTCCACTGCCGAGTTGACCGTCACCTTCCTCTCCTGGTACTCTTCAACAAGTTTGTCGTAGACGCCGGTACGATTCAGTTTCAGGAAGACTCTGGTCATCCCATTTAAGGCAACACCATATACTTCCTCGTTGGGGACGCCATAGGCGTCCCTGATGATAGCAGGTAGCAATGTATGCATCGTTGCTCCAGTAAGCGTGCCACGTACCAGCTGTATACAAACAGTGTTAATCCGCTGTCCCACTCGGTACGCCATTTTGTCTTCTAGTTGCTAAAGGTCACCACCAGAGGGCAGGTGTAGCTACTAGGCGTACGTCCTCTCTCCCCGGAGGTCGAGAGACGAATGCCATTGTAATTAACGTTTTATTGTATAGCAAGGTTTGGCATGTGGCTGCCGTGTTCCCTTTAACGGGGACGGCAATTGCAACTGTACTTAGAGGGGTTTTTAAATTTTTGTGGGGTTCAGGTTGTGATTGGCTTAAAAGGGATGTAGTAATGTTACCTGTGCGTCAGGGGGGATTGGGTTTAATGAACTTAAAGAGGAGGGTCAAATGTATCTTCATTAAAAGGGAGGTGATGAGGGAGGGTGTGAGTGGGGGGGGTTGGTTAAGGTACACAATAAATTGAAACGCATGTTTTCTGGGACGGAGTTGAGGGAGTGTGAAACTATTTTGAGGGCAGTGGTGATGGTTAGGGATCTGGGTAAGGTAAAAATAAGTAGGCTGTGTAGGATGTCAGCGGAAAGGGTTGTGGCTCCGGTGGAGGGGATTTTCCCTATGTATGACTGGGGATGTATATGGAGAAGGTTTGGTAGGTTAAGGTTACAACCCCGTGGACGTGAGGTGATGTATCGGTTTTTGCATGGGATTTTACCATCGGGAGTGGTCTTACGAGCTAGACGGGTGGTTGAGGGGGGGGGGGCTATGTGGAATATGTGGCGGGGAGGATTCTGCTTTCCATGTAGTGTATTTTTGTGAGGGGTTGGGGAGCATCAGGGGTTGGTTGAGCAGGGTGTTGCATAGGATAAGTGGTCAATACTTTTCTGTTCTGCGGGCATTGAGTCTTGATGTGGGGGGTATGGATGAAAGTATTATTAGGGCTGTGGGGTACATTATGGTAGATTATGTTTACATTATGTGGGGAATGAGGGGGAAAGGGGTAAGTGAGGTGAAGAGGAGGGTATTGGCTGTTACGGTTTATAAAACGTTGTGCCGTAATAGAGAACTTTATGGGAGGAGGTGGGAGCGGGCATTCTCTGAGGGATATAGAGACCTTACATTAGAGGTTTTATTAAAATTGTAAATTAGGTGGGTGGGGCAGGGTAGGGATGGTACAATGTGTTATGTTGATGGGCTGTCAGGGGTGGAAACGGGGTCGCCTCCTGGTATGTAGCGGGTGAATGTGTATGAACTTGGGCGTATGATGTGTATTCATGGTTTGTGACGAGTATACTCAATATATGTGTTTGATTTTGCAGTGGGACATTGTTCTATGTATGTTACTCATAAGCATGTTTTTAGATGCTTGTAGAGGTGTCAGTGTGTTGGATCCTTGTTTATTAATATATTCTGTGTTTGATGAACATATTGTTTTTACCTTATTCTCAATACATTACGTTAATTGTATTTAACGTATAAGGTGTCCTATTTTATAACTTACAAAGTGACAATATATGCATATTATGGTGTGTTTTGTTAATCATATAACAATGCATTTGGAATTAGTCGTTTATTGGTTATCATAGGTGTAGGGGTTTTCATGTATGGGTGAGGAGGGATATTTGTGTTATCTCAAGTTCATGTTTGTGTGGTTGTTTAATAATTTATTCTGTGTAAGAACTGTTATTGTCTTTATCTATCTCTTGTATTGTATTGTTCTAAATAAAATATAAAAAAAAAATAAGAACAGTCTCTCTGCATTGACTTGGAACAACTAAATGGAATAGTCCATCTCGTCTGAATTTAATTTAAATACCGACTTACACAAGATACCTCTTATATATTCAAATTTATATGAAAAGTTTTTCCTTTGGATAACTTGATTTTTGCTAGCTGCATTATGGCAATTCTGAAGAGAAGGGCAATTACGTTGTAAATTGACAAAGGAGTCCTTCGATATATCTAAAGGCTTAAAGTCAGGGAAAATCAAAGGATGGACTGTAGGAGAAGCCTGGGCTTTGGTCTGAGCCCTAGTCAAGACATTTATAGTATCAGAGGCGATATCCTCACTTTCATCTAACAAGTGAACCAGTGATCCTACTACCTCGCTTTCGAGAGTAGTATCACTGGTTTCTAACCCAACATGAATATCACGAGGCATTGCTTCATCTAAACTGTCGAGGGGCTTTTCTAACTTTACAGGAAGAGGGGCTGGGAAACTTATGTCCATGGTTGGTGATGAAAGGTCAACCTCAGAAGGAAGAATGGCACCTTTTACATTACCTATTAGTATGGAGCAAGAGGTGATGGGAGCTAGTATGGCTTCGGACCAACCTGTGAACCATTTAGACCTAATGTAACAATGGATGGTAGGAAAATTGTCTGTACGGCCCAAGTAGTCTGAAAGGATAGCTGAGGCATGAGTTTCTTTAAGGTTAGGGAACAGCTTATCAAAAATGACTATACATGTGCATCCGTTAACATCCCTTAACACCACATAAATGACAAACCAGAATAAAAGACGTCAGTTTACTTTCCACTAGAGGCTTTGATTTCTTAAGCTCTGGTGAACCCTTGCCCTTAATTCTGTCACTTGAGCATCCAATCTCCTCATCAACAAATCAAGAGTGTCCTACAACAGTTCCTTTGATATAATAAAAAGAGCTCAATGAAACAACTTGTCACTGGAAAATCTTGGGTCTCTAGAGTCTATTCCTCCAAATCGTTTCAAGCTCAAAAATAAAGGTTGCAGAGTTAACTTGCATATCCTGCCTTGACTTACAATAAATTGAGACTATACCAATCACCAAATCTTTTAAATACCTGTACTGTAGTCCAACCATAGAGAATGATTACTCATGGCTGGCGATAACCGTCTGTGGCATACGGCGTTGAAGTTTCAATGGTAGATTCGAGATGGAGTCGAATCTTGATTCGGTTGAGTGATCCTGGCAAGGTCGCCACTTGTGAAGGTTTATTCAACCCTGTAAGATCTTAAAATGGATCCTGACCTACCAGTGGCCGGACATTTCTCACACCGTAAAACCTTGAATAAAATTAGGGAAACCTATTTTTGGCCCAAAATGTCCTCAGATATCACTACATATTGTAGATCGTGTAAAGTTTGCCAACTGTCATCCTCCGGAGGTACCCGGCGAGTACCGATGGTCAAAATGCCAATCTTTACGGTACCGTTTGAAAGAGTAGCTATTGACATCGTTGGTCCTTTATCACCACTTTCATCTGGGGGACATAGATATATTTTAACATTAATTGTGAAGGCTTACTCAGCCCTGTAAGATCTTAAATAGGTATTTCCAAGGCTGGCTCCTGCTTAGGAAAATTAATGAATAGATAAAGAATAATAACATACTTTATTGTTAGAATTGAAAATATAAAACATTTAAATATGAACTTTTATCCTACGTGAAAAAGAGATGAAAAATGAAATAAAAAATGACATTTGAATTCAACGCTAATATGTGCAGTTAGACTGGGGTGTCTGGTTGATGTTGACACCGCGACTTGTAGAAATTGTAGCCGTTGCTGATGACGTGGGGGACGGGGTCACAGCTGTTGAGTGACAACCCAACGACTAGTACTTCACAGTGTCTCTAGCCTTGAATAATCCGTCAAGATGATAGGAACGCAGGTCTTTCACCACTGCAAAGATGAGGGGTAGTTGCCTGGGGTTGGCTACACTCAGGTATGTAGATGAAAAGGTGACATCCCAGAACTCATGTGAAGTTCATCTCCTTCAACACTGTTTCTGTGGTTGCCAGATGACCCAAGCTGACATTCCAAGCTAGAGGGAGACAAAAGTTAACCACTGCTTGAGAAATCATTCTCCATAATAAGTAAAGCATTTAAAAGACTTGAGTATTTAAATGAAAGTCAAGACATGAACTAAGTTTTCACAATTAGTTAAGAACATAAGAACGTAAGAACATAAGAAAGAAGGAACACTGCAACAGGCCTAATGACCCATGCAGAGCAGGTCCATGTCTCCCCCGGATTAGCCCAGTGAACCACCCAGTCTGGTCATCTCCACTCAAGGATGGAGCACTGCACCAGACCCAGAAGCACAAGCTAGTCAGGTCCAACTCACACCCACCCACACCCACTCATGAATTTATCTAACCTATTTTTAAAACTACACAGCCTTTTAGCCTGAATAACCGTACTCTGGAGTTTGTTCCACTCATCCACAACTCTATTACCATACCAATGCTTTCCTATATCCTTCCTGAATCTGAATTTTTCCAACTTGAAACCATTGCTGCGAGTCCTGTCTTGGCTGGAAATTTTCAGCACGCTGTTTACATCCACTTTATTTATTCATGTTTTCCATTTATACACCTCGATCATATCCCCCCTAATTCTAACCATACCCCCGGCCGGGATTGAACCCGCGGTCATAGTCTCAAAACTCCAGCCCGTCGCGTTAGCGACGTGTCATTACGATTTCTTGAGTCACCCCCTAATTCTATGCCTTTCGAGAGAGTGCAGATTCAGGGCCATGAGTCTATCCTCATAGGGAAGATTTCTGATACATGGGATCATCTTTGTCATCCTCCTCTGTACGTTTTCCAGAGCATTTATATCCATTCTGTAATACGGTGACCAGAACTGAGCAGCATAGTCTAAATGAGGCCTAACCAAGGATATATAGAGTTGAAGAACAACCTGAGGACTTCTATTATTTATACTTCTAGATATGAAGCCAAGAATTCTGTTAGCTTTATTGCGAACACTAATGCACTGTTGTCTTGGTTTTAGATTACTGCCTACCAGAACTCCTAATCCTTTTCGCAATCAGTAGTATTAAGATCTACATTATTTAGTTTATATGTGGCATGGTTATTTAACTGTTCCATATTTAGAACTTTGCATTTGTCAATATTAAACTGCATCTGCCACTTCTCCGACCATTGCATCAGTCTATTCAAATCATCCTGGAGTGCTCTAGTGTCCTCATTAGAATGAATTGGACGGCCTATTTTGGTGTCACCAGCAAATTTGCTTAAGTCACTATTTATTCCCTCATCTATGTCGTTTATGTAAATTGTTAACAACAACAACGGGCTCAACACTGACCCCTGAGGAACACCGCTTGTGATGTGCCCCCATTCCGATTTCTCCCCATTTATGCAAACTCTCTGCTGTCTATTTGTCAGCCATGCCTCTATCCAGGAAAAAATTTCTCCTCCTATTCTGTGTGCTTAAGTTTCCTCTATATCCTCTGGTGTGGAACTCAATCGAAAGCCTTACTGAAGTCCATATACACAATATCATATTCATTACCATGATCTACCTCCTCAAACACCTTAGTGAAAAAAGTTAATAAATTCGTAAGACAGGAACGCCCCTTTGTAAAACCGTGTTGAGATTCATTAATCAACTTATGCCTATCAAGATGGCTACGAATTGCTTCTGCAATTATTGATTCCATAAATTTTCCCACTATGGAGGTAAGGCTTATTGGTCTATAGTTTGAAGCCAAAGACCTGTCACCTGCCTTGTAAATAGGTATTATATTTGCCATTTTCCACTTACCAGGCACTATGCCAGTTTGTAGTGATATGTTGAAAAGATTAGCCAAGTGTATGCTAAGTTCATCTTTACATTCCTTTAACACCCTTGCGAACACTTTATCAGGACATGGGGATTTGTTAGGTTTTAGTTTCTCTATTTGTCTGAGGACTATGTCACTAGTTACCGCAATCGTACATAGTTTATTCGCATCCTGTTCTACATAATCTCTTATTTCAGGAATATCGCTAGTATTTTCCTGGGTGAAAACTGAGAGGAAGTAAGTATTTAGAATTTCACACATATCCTTATCACTGTCAGTGATCTGACCAGAGTTACTCTTAAATGGGCCAATCTTGTTCCTATCTTACTTCTGTATACTTGAAAGAACCCTTTTGGGTTAGTCTTTTTAATCCCTTGCGACCTTAGCCTCATAATCCCTTTTTGCTTTTCTTATTCCTTTCTTTATTTCTCTCTTTAATTGAATATATTGATACCTTAACTGCCCATATACGCCTATATACCTCTCTTTTGACCATTGAGATGTTTTAATCTATTGGTCATCCATTTGGGATCATTTTTGTTAGATCTAATTTCCCTACTCGGAACAAAAGTTGTCTGGGCAGCTAGAACTATGCTCTGAAAAACGTCATATTGGCAACAAAGATCACCTACCTAACCCATAGTCAGGACATCCCAATTTAGCCCACTCAGATAATTTTTCAGTCCCATGAAGTGGGCCAAGCGAAAATCTGGGACAGAGATTTGATTGCAGTTTTCTGGATAATTCCATGATATATTGAAACTAAGTGATTTGTGGTCACTTTACCCAAGCTCATCATTAACCTCAAGATTATTAATTAGTGAATCTTTGTTGGCAAGAACCAAGTCAAGCAGATTGTTTCCTCTAGTTGGTTCTGTCACAACCTGTTTTAAAAAGCAATCCTGAACCGTATCAAGAAAGTCACTAGACTCAAGATTTCCTGTCATATTGTTCCAATCAATGTGTCTAAAGTTAAAATCTCCCATTATCACAACATTTTCATATCTAGATACCTTATGAATTTCGTCCCATAACAGCTTACTGCCCTCCCTATCAAGGTTTGGGGTCTATAAATCACACCCAAAATTAATTTGTCACGTCCGTTGAGAAACTGTATGCCTTCTTACTTGGTCTCTGCCCAGGTGTCAATACTTCATCCAATTCAGACGACCGCTTCCTAGAGCTGCCACACAAACTCATATCATCATCAGGCAAGTCCTCCTGGTGTACCTCAGCTACCACTACCATTTCCTGGTCTTACTTATCCAAGACCTCCACTTTCCCCAGCAGCCCTTCCAGCTTCTGCACATCACTGGACCTTCCATCCACGTCCTCGCCGACCACAGTTTCATCCAAAAAATCTTGTAGCACAGCCTCCAACAACACCTGCGTTGACATTTCCCTTTCCTCCACCACCACAGGCCTTGGTGGATCCTCACTAGCCACCTCCAGGAGTGTAACACACGTCCCCAACAGCTCCCTCTCATTCTCCACCTCCTCACTCCAGAGAGCCTTCCTC
This sequence comes from Cherax quadricarinatus, assembly GCF_038502225.1. NCBI lineage: Eukaryota > Metazoa > Arthropoda > Malacostraca > Decapoda > Parastacidae > Cherax > Cherax quadricarinatus. Next base: position 49,003,475 of record NC_091292.1, on the reverse strand, counting down.
TGTCCAGCCGACCAACTCCTCTCTGTGCCCACCGTACTCAGCTGGTGTTCCTTCTCCAAAACCATTGGCACACTTGGAGCAGCCTTACGTACACACTGCGCCGCCATGTGCTCATACGAGTCACAAAGAGGGCACGTCCTCCTTTGCCTTGCGTAATGCACGTAGACTTGGGTCCTGTATCCCGTCAATAGAACATGTGACAGTATAGGCCTCATCAGCATCATCTTGAGGGTGTAGGAACTTTCCGGAAGCCCTGCATATGGGCCGTCCCTCCACCCCCCCCCCCTCTAGCTTCTTGAACAACACTATAGTTTCTGAAGACGTCCTCAAGTCTAAACTGCGTCGCCTCAAACGATACGTTCCGCACCTTAACCCATGTGAAGTATATGGACACATCATGCATACACACCTCCACCGTCGAGTTAAGGCACATCCTTCGTTCCTGGTATTCAGTCACAATACTGCTGTAGAAACTGGCCCTCGTAAACTTCACGAAAAACCTCCTCAAACCGTTAAGGGCGACACCATACAGTTCCTCGTTAGGAATACCGTAGAGATCTCCAATAATGCCTGGAAGCAGCACAATGAACGTAGCACCGCTCAACAATCCACGTATCAGCTCTATGCACACAGTGTTGACGTGCCTGCCGGCACGATCCGCCATCTTGGAACCGAAGTGCAGAAGTACTCACCAGGTGGCAGGTAGTCAGAGCTCACACACACACACACAAACACACACACACACACACACACACACACACACACACACACACACACACACACACACACACACACACACACACACACACACACACACACATATATACATATACATATATATATTTATATATATATATATATATATATATATATATATATATATATATATATATATATATATATATATATATCTATATATATATGTATATATATATTATTATCACACTGGCCGATTCCTACCAAGGCAGGGTGGCCCGAAAAAGAAAAACTTTCACCATCATTCACTCCATCACTGTCTTGCCAGAAGGGTGCTTTACACTACAGTTTTTAAACTGCAACATTAACACCCCTCCTTCAGAGTGCAGGCACTGTACTTCCCATCTCCAGGACTCAAGTCCGGCCTGCCGGTTTCCCTGAATCCCTTCACAAATGTTACCTTGCTCACACTCCAACAGCACGTCAAGTATTAAAAACCATTTGCCTCCATTCACTCCTATCAAACACGCTCATGCATGCCTGCTGGAAGTCCAAGCCCCTCGCACACAAAACCTCCTTTACCCCCTCCCTCCAACCTTTCCTAGGCCGACCCCTACCCCGCCTTCCTTCCACTACAGACTGATACACTCTTGAAGTCAATCTGTTTCGCTCCATTCTCTCTACATGTCCGAACCACCTCAACAACCCTTCCTCAGCCCTCTGGACAACAGTTTTGGTAATCCCGCACCTCCTCCTAACTTCCAAACTACGAATTCTCTGCATTATATTCACACCACACATTGCCCTCAGACATGACATCTCCACTGCCTCCAGCCTTCTCCTCGCTGCAACATTCATCACCCACGCTTCACACCCATATAAGAACGTTGGTAAAACTATACTCTCATACATTCCCCTCTTTGCCTCCAAGGACAAAGTTCTTTGTCTCCACAGACTCCTAAGTGCACCACTCACTCTTTTTCCCTCATCAGTTCTATGATTCACCTCATCTTTCATAGACCCATCCGCTGACACGTCCACTCCCAAATATCTGAATACGTTCACCTCCTCCATACTCTCTCCCTCCAATCTGATATCCAATCTTTCATCACCTAATCTTTTTGTTATCCTCATAACCTTACTCTTTCCTGTATTCACCTTTAATTTTCTTCTTTTGCACACCCTACCAAATTCATCAACCAATCTCTGCAACTTCTCTTCAGAATCTCCCAAGAGCACAGTGTCATCAGCAAAGAGCAGCTTTGACAACTCCCACTTTGTGTGTGATTCTTTATCTTTTAACTCCACGGCTCTTGCCAAGACCCTCGCATTTACTTCTCTTACAACCTCATCTATAAATATATTAAACAACCACGGTGACATCACACATCCTTGTCTAAGGCCTACTTTTACTGGGAAAAAATTTCCCTCTTTCCTACATACTCTAACTTGAGCCTCACTATCCTCGTAAAAACTCTTCACTGCTTTCAGTAACCTACCTCCTACACCATACACTTGCAACATCTGCCACATTGCCCCCCTATCCACCCTGTCATACGCCTTTTCCAAATCCATAAATGCCACAAAGACCTCTTTAGCCTCATCTAAATACTGTTCACTTATATGTTTCACTGTAAACACCTGGTCCACACACCCCTACCTTTCCTAAAGCCTCCTTGTTCATCTGCTATCCTATTCTCCGTCTTACTCTTAATTCTTTCAATTATAACTCTACCATACACTTTACCAGGTATACTCAACAGACTTATCCCCCTATAATTTTTGCACTCTCTTTTATCCCCTTTGCCTTTATACAAAGGAACTATGCATGCTCTCTGCCAATCCCTAGGTACCTTACCCTCTTCCATACATTTATTAAATAATTGCACCAACCACTCCAAAACTATATCCCCACCTGCTTTTAACATTTCTATCTTTATCCCATCAATCCCGGCTGCCTTACCCCCTTTCATTTTACCTACTGCCTCACGAACTTCCCCCACACTCACAACTGGCTCTTCCTCACTCCTACAAGATGTTATTCCTCCTTGCCATATACACGAAATCACAGCTTCCCTATCTTCATCAACATTTAACAATTCCTCAAAATATTCCCTCCATCTTCCCAATACCTCTAACTCTCCATTTAATAAATCTCCTCTCTTATTTTTAACTGACAAATCCATTTGTTCTCTAGGCTTTCTTAACTTGTTAATCTCACTCCAAAACTTTTTCTTATTTTCAACAAAATTTGTTGATAACATCTCACCCACTCTCTCATTTGCTCTCTTTTTACATTGCTTCACCACTCTCTTAACCTCTCTCTTTTTCTCCATATACTCTTCCCTCCTTGCATCACTTCTACTTTGTAAAAACTTCTCATATGCTAACTTTTTCTCCCTTACTACTCTCTTTACATTATCATTCCACCAATCGCTCCTCTTCCCTCCTGCACCCACTTTCCTGTAACCACAAACTTCTGCTGAACACTCTAACACTACATTTTTAAACCTACCCCATACCTCTTCGACCCCACTGCCTATGCTCTCATTAGCCCATCTATCCTCCAATAGCTGTTTATATCTTACCCTAACTGCCTCCTCTTTTAGTTTATAAACCTTCACCTCTCTCTTCCCTGATGCTTCTATTCTCCTTGTATCCCATCTACCTTTTACTCTCAGTGTAGCTACAACTAGAAAGTGATCTGATATATCTGTGGCCCCTCTATAAACATATACATCCTGAAGTCTACTCAACAGTCTTTTATCGACCAATACATAATATATATATATATATATATATATATATATATATATATATATATATATATATATATATATATATATATATATATATATATATATATATGTGTGTGTGTGTGTGTGTGTGTGTGTGTGTGTGTGTGTGTGTGTGTGTGTGTGTGTGTGTGTGTGTGTGTTTGTGTGTTTATGCAATAAGATCACAGAAAACAGGTGATTTTAGAATATGCAAAACATATTCGAAGCACTTTCTTGACTATTCACATTATCAAGGAGCAATAAAAGTAACACATCAAAGGAAGGCATATAAAGGGTCTAGACCACACCTCAGCATCACATCCCACAACAAAGCAACACCTGACGTGCGACTCATAAGAAAGAGAACACTGCAGCAGGCCCACTGGCCTTCCTTTGATGCATTACTTTTATTGTTCCTTGATAATGTAAATAGTCATGAAATCGCTTTGAATTTCATTATTCTTTCACAGTGGTTGCTTTGCATATTATATATATATATATATATATATATATATATATATATATATATATATATATATATATATATATATATATATATATATATATATATATTATATATATATAAATATATATGTATATATATATATATATATATATATATATATATATATATATATATATATATATATATATATATATATATATATATATATATATATATATTTATATATATATATATATATATATATATATATATATATATATATATATATATTTATATATATATATATATATATATATATTTATATATATATATATATATATATATATATATATATATATATATATATTTATATATATATATATATATATATATATATATATATATATATATATATATATATATATATATATATATATATATATATATATATATATATATATATATATATATATATATTGCTTTTTGGCAATGCCTGTTTGGTTGTCCCACCAAGGAGGGACAAGTCACTAGCAACACCTGTTATTAGGGTAATAAATGCGTTCCCTAGGAATGACAACCTCGTCCGTCTCCTCCCTAGGGCGACAAACACCAGTCGGGCAAATGCCAATCACAGGACCCCCTACGCCTCAAAAATCAGAGCCCAAATTAGCAAAAATATAGAAGAGGGTAATACTATTGAAGCACTTAGGCTTATAACCAGTGAGGATACCATCGCTCCTGAGGACGTCAGTACGGCACAAGCTCTGAAGGACAAACATCCACTCAGGGTTCCCAGTACCAACATTGGCCTCCCTGACATTGCAGCAGATGAAGAACATTTAACCTTAGAGGATGCTGAGGTGTATATAGCTGCTATGTCATTTCCACAGAGCTCTGCAGGAGGTTTCTCTGGTTTAAGGCCTCAGCACTTAAAACAAATGCTCAATCCAGCACTTGGTGATGCTTCAGAGAGGCTGCTGTCTGAACTCACCAAATTTTCCAACGTGTGCTTGGCTGGCAGTGTCCCAGAGGTCATTAGACCCCTTTTCTTTAGAGCCTAATTATGTGCCCTCCGGAAAAACGATGGGGGAATCAGGCCCATTGCGGTGGGCAACACCCTTCGGCGCCTAGTCGCCAAGGCTGCAGTAAGATTTGTGAGTCAAGAGGCTGCTGCAATGTTGAAACCAACTCAGCTCGGTTTTGGTGTTCAACAAGGCTGTGAAGCAGCTGCCCATGCAGCACGAGTATACATCAACAACAAGTCAGATGAAAAAGCCTTGATCAAATTGGACTTTGCTAATGCTTTCAACTTAGAAGGGAAGCTGCCCTCCAAGCAGTTTCTAGAAACTTCCCTTCCCTCTATCCCCTCACAGAATCATGTTATAGTGTGACTTCTAAACTATTGTTTGGGGATAATGAAATTGACTCATGTGAGGGTGTGCAACAGGAGAACCCTCTCGCTCCCATTCTTTTCTGTTTGGTCATCAAGGAAGTCACAGAAACACTCTCCAGTGAACCCAATATCTGGTTCTTGGATGATGTTACCCTAGCTGGCACAATAGAATCTCTTCTAGAGGACATCAGAAAAATTAAAGACATGGGAGGGAGCCTGGGCTTATCTTTAAACCCCACCAAATGTGAAATAGTTTTTACCAATCGACAGGTGATCCAGAATATTAGCGCTGTTTAACCAGGAGCAATAACCATTGGTGCAGCCAATAGCACTCTCCTTGGAGCTCCTCTTTGTTCCAATGCCATCAATCTGATCCTAGAAAAAAAGTCTCAGACCTCTGGACTATGGAAGGCAGGATGAAAGACATTGATACACATGATGCCTTCTACCTACTCACCAGGTGCCTGTCAATCCCAAAACTTACCTACTTTCTGAGATGCTCCCCAGCCTTCAGTAGTCCAAAACTCAAGGAATATGACTCTCTCCTTAAGATCATGCTAGAGACTATATTGAATCTTTTTCTTGAAGATGGACAGTTGTTGCAAACCTCACTTCCGGTCAGGTCTGGTGGGCTGGGAGTACGCATATCCTCCCAGATTGCCCTACCGGCTTTCCTATCCTTTTCCACAGCATCAAACGAGTTAATAAGATAAATTCTTCCTGTTAGCCTCAGTGACTCAGCAGGAATACAGGACCCTAACTATGCCAGTGCCACCACTGAATGGGAGACTCTTGCTGCTCCAGCACCAAACCCCAGTGCAGCACTGGCTTACAAACAGCCAAGCTGGGATGGCCCCATCGCCGAAAAGATGCTTACCAACATGCTCAGGGCTGCAACATCTGACAGGAAGATTGCCCGTCTCCAAGCTGTGAGCACATCTCACTCTGGGGGCTTCCTCCAAACAGTTCCCATACCGGCAACTGGAACACGTCTCGACCCTACGACCCTCCGTATTGCAGTGGCTCTGCACCTTGCTGCCCCAATTCACACGGAATATACGTGTAATTGCGGTGATGCGTCAGCCGACCAGTATTGTCTACATGGTCTTAACTGTTCCAAAACCAAGGGCTGGCACGCAAAACACAATGAGGCCAACGACATCATCATCATAGTCTTTTTAGTATGATAATAAGATGTTATCTTCATTGTAGAATAATAAGAAAATTTTATAACCTTTATACTATAATAATAAGGTAAAAGGACCCCAATGGAAATAAGTCACTCTGTCTGACTTTTTTTGGGTTATCCTAGGTTCTCTACACATATGCTGCTATGTATGATAATTCTATGTAACTGTATTTGTGTATACCTGAATAAACTTACTTACTTACTTACTTAAGAGAACCCTTGCTACATCTGGATGCCCAGCCAAGAGGGAGCCCCAATCACTAGCAGCCAACAATACCCACAACCCAGCAAACCACCGTGATGGAATCACCATCTATCCCTGGAAGAATGGCAAGCTCTTAGCATGGGACTATACCTGTGGGTCCACACTGGCTGATACCTGTATCCATCACAGTGTCGGGGGACAGGGAGGAGCTACCGACTACAGGGAAAAGTACAAGATCGGCAAGTACAGGGACATAAGACAACAGTATAAATTTGTCCTAGTGGGATCAGAGATCTTGGGATCATTGGGAAAACATGCCACACGTTATCTTAAAGAACTGGGTTCCAGACTCATCGACACCACCAGGGACTCTAGGGCAGCCACTTTCATGTTCAAGCGCGTCAGTGTGGCAGTCCAGAGAGGAAATGCATGCTGCATACTGGGCTCGCGTCCGGCTTCGGAAGAGCTGCAGGAGATTCATAACCTTTATTATGTTGTACCAATGTATTCGTGTTTGTGTTTTCTATCAACAGCAGTCTATATAGTGATGAAATCACGGGTATTCAAACAGGATGAGGCTGAAATTAATCCTTGAGATACCACTGCCACGAGTGTCCTCGGACCAAGACAGAAAACACATAGCTACGTGCTGTGTGTTTGGTTCTAAGGATCGATAGCTCAAGTGGTGTCTGGAGACGGTATAAGGTTCGTAGGGTCGAGTCCTGGCCTGCCACATTTTGGTAAATGATACATATATATATATATATATATATATATATATATATATATATATATATATATATATATATATATATATATATATATATATATATATATATTAGCAAGTTGGCCATCTCCCACCGAGCAGGGTGACCCAAAAAGAAAGAAAATCCCCAAAAAGAAAATACTTTCATCATCATTCAACACTTTCACCTCACTCATACAACAGTTTAGAAGCATATACGTATAAAGATACTCAACATATCCCTCCAAACTGCCAATATCCCAACCCCCTCCTTTAAAGTGCAGGCATTGTTCTTTCCATTTCCCGGACTCATGTCTGGCTATATAAAATTAACTGGTTTCCCTGAATCCCTTCACTAAATATTACTCTGCTCATACTCCAACAGCTCCTCAAGCCCCAAACACCATTCGTCTCCATTCACTCCTATCTAACACTCTCATGCAAGCTTGCTGGGAATACAAGCCCCTCGCCCACAAAACCTCATTTACCCCCTCCCTCCAAGCTTTTCGTGGACGACCCCTACCCTGCCTTCCTTTCCCTATAGATTTATACGCTCTCCATATTATTCTACTTTGATCCATTCTCTATAAATGACTAAACTACCTCAACAGTCTCTCTTCAGCCCTCTGACTAATATTTCATTAACTCCACACCTTCTCCTAATTTCCACACTCAGAATTTTCTGCATAAATAACAAAAAGGCACAATACCGTGACTGGAACAATACACAAATAACCCGCACATAAAAGAGAGAAGCTTACGACGACGTTTCGGTCCGACTTGGACCATTGACAAAGTCACTTTGTCAATGGTCCAAGTCGGACCGAAACGTCGTCGTAAGCTTCTCTCTTTTATGTGCGGGTTATTTGTGTATTTTCTGCATAATATTTACACCACACATTGCCCTTAGACAGAACATCTCCACTTCCTCCCACCAACTCCTCTCTTCAGCATTTACAACCCAAGCTTCACACCCTTATAAGAGTGTTGGTACCACTATACTTTCATACATTCCCTTCTCATATATTCCCTTTTCATACATTCATATATACATTTCAATTTCATACATTCACTTCTTCCATACTCCTTCCCTCCAATTTGATATCCACTTTTTCTCTATTTAAATCATTTAATACCCTCATCACCTTACTCTTTTCTATGTTCACTTTCAACTTTCTACCTTTACACACTCTCCCAAACTCGTCCACTAACCTTTGCAATTTTTCTTTAGAATCTCCCATAAGCACAGTATCATCAGCAAAAAGCAACTGTGTCAATTCCCATTTTGTATTTGATTCCTCATAATTTAATCCCACCCCTCTCCCGAACACCCTAGCATTTACTTCTTTTACAACCCCATCTATAAATATATTAAACAACCATGGTGACATTACACATCCTTGTCTAAGACCTAGTTTTACCGGGAAGTAGTCTCCCTCTCTTCTACACACCCTAACCTGAGCCTCACTATCCTCATGAAAACTCTTTACAGCATTTTGTAACTTACTACATATTCCATATACTTGCAACAACTGCCACATTGCTCCTCCATCCTCTCTATCATATGCCTTTTCTAAATCCATAAATGCAATAAAAACTTCCCTACCTTTATCTAAATACTGTTCACATATATGCTTCAATGTAAACACTTGATCTACACATCCCCTACCCACTCTGAAACCTCCTTGCTCATCCGCAATCCTAAATTCTGTCTTACCTCTAATTCTTTCAATTATAACCCTACCGTACGCTTTTCCTGGCATGCTCAGTAAACTTATTCCTCTATAATTTTTACAATCTCTTTTGTCCCCTTTCCCTTTATATAAAGGGGCTATACATGCTCTCCGCCAATCCCTAGGTACCTTCCCCTCTTTCATACATTTATTAAACAAAAATACCAATCACTCCAACACTATATCCCCCCCTGCTTTTAACATTTCTGTCATGATCCCATCAGTTCCAGCTGCTTTACCCCTTTTCTTTCTATGTAATGACTCACGTACCTCCCCCACACTTACATTCTGCTCTTCTTCACTCCTAAAAGATGGTATACCTCCCTGGCCAGTGCATGAAATTACCGCCTCCCTTTCTTCCTCAACATTTAAAAGTTCCTCAAAATATTCTCGCCATCTACCTAATACCTCCCTCTCCCCATCTACTAAGTCCCCTACTCTGTTTTTAACTGACAAATCCATACTTTCCCTAGGCTTTCTTAACATGTTTAACTCACTCCAAAATTTTTTCTAATTTTCATTAAAATTTCTTGACAGTGCCTCTCCCACTCTATCATCTGCTCTCCTTTTGCACTCTCTCACCACTCTCACCTTTCTCTTACTCCCCATATACTCTGCTCTTCTTATAACACTTCTGCTTTGTAAAAACCTCTCATAAGCTACCTTTTTCTCTTTTATCACACCCTTTACTTCATCATTCCACCAATCACTCCTCTTTCCTCCTGCCCCCACCTTCCTATAACCACAAACTTCTGCCCCACATTCTAATACTGCATTTTTAAACTATTCCAACCCTCTTCAACCTCCCCACTACTCATCTTTGCACTAGCCCACCTTTCTGCCAATAGTCGCTTATATCTCACCCGAACTTCCTCCTCCCTTAGTTAATACACTTTCACCTCCCTCTTAGTTGTTGTTGCCACCTTCCTATTTTCCCATCTACCTCTTAATCTAACTGTAGCTACAACTAAATAATGATCCGATATATCAGTTGCCCCTCTATAAACATGTACATCCTGGAGCCTACCCATCAACCTTTTATCCACCAATACATAATCTAACAAACTACTTTCATTACGTGCTACATCATACCTTGTATATTTATTTATCCTCTTTTTCATAAAATATGTATTACTTATTACCAAATCTCTTTCTACACATAGCTCAATTAAAGGCTCTCCATTTACATTTACCCCTGGCACCCCAAATTTACCTACTACTCCCTCCATAACATTTTTACCCACTTTAGCATTGAAATCCCCAACTACCATTACACTCACACTTGATTCAAAACTCCCCACGCATTCACTCAACATTTCATAAAATCTCTCTCTCTCCTCTACACTTCTCTCTTCTCCAGGTGCATACACGTTTACTATAACCCACTTTTCACATCCAATCTTTATTTTACTCCACATAATCCTTGAATTAATACATTTATAGTCCCTCTTTTCCTTCCATAGCTTATCCTTCAACATTATTGTTACTCCTTTAGCTCTAACTCTATTTGAAACTCCCATTTATTCCTCTCCATTGAAACTCTCCCACCCCCTTCAGCTTTGTTTCACTTAAAGCCAGGACATCCAGCTTCTTCTCATTCATAACATCCACAATCATCTCTTTCTTATCATTTGCACAACATCCACGCACATTCAGACTTCCCACTTTGACAGTTTTCTTCTTCTTATTTTTTTTAGTAATCTTTACAGGAAAAGGGGTTACTAGCCTATTGTTCCCGGCATTTTAGTTGACTTTTACAACATGCATGGCTTACGGAGGAAAGATTCTTATTCCACTTCCCCAAGGATATAAAAGGAAAAGTAATAAGACCAAGAACTATTAAGATAAAATCAAAGAAAACTCAGATGAGTGTGTATAAATAAACGTGCACATGTATGTGTAGTGTGACCTAAGTGTAAGTAGAAGTAGCAAGACATACCTGTAATCTTGCATATTTATGAGACAGACAAAAGACACCAGCAATCCTACCATCATTTAAAACAATTACAGGCTTTCGTTTTGCACTCACTTGGCAGGACGGTAGTACCTCCCTTGGTGGTTGCTGTCTCCCACCCTACTACCTATAGATATATATATATATATATTTATATATATATATTTATATATTCATATATATATATATATTTATCTTTCTTTCTTTCAACACACCAGCCGTATCCCACCGAGGTGGGGTGGCCCAAAAGGAAAAACAAAAGTTTCTCCTTTCATATTTAGTAATATATACAGGAGAAGGGGTTACTAGCCCCTTGCTCCTGGCATTTTAGTCGCCTCTTACAACACGCATAGCTTACGGAGGAAGAATTCTGTTCCACTTCCCCATGGAGATAAGAGGAAATAAACAAGAACAAGAGCTAGTAAGAAAATAGAAGAAAACCCAGAGGGGTGTGTATACATATGCTTGTACATGTATATGTAGTGTGACCTAAGTGTAAGCAGAAGTAGCAAGACGTACCTGAAACCTTGCATGTTTATGAGACAGAAAAAAATATATATATATATATATATATATATAATATATATATATATATATATATATGTCGTGCCGAATAGGCAGAATTTGCGATCTTGGCTTAAATAGCAACGCTCATCTTGCCATATAGGACAAGCGAAAATTTGTGTACGCAATAATTTCGCCAAAATCCTTCTGAACCTAACGAAAAAAATGTATTTCACTGTGTTTGTTTAGTATTAAATTACTGTCAACAAATCTAAAATATATTTAGTTAGGTTAGGCTAAAATAAATTGTTTTTGTTATAATAAGGTTAGGTAAGTTTTCTAAGATTCTTTTAGTGCAAAATTATAAATTTTTACACTAACATTAATGAAAAAAATATATCTTTAAACGTATAAGATAAAATTTTAGAAAGGACTTAATTTTAAATGAGTTCTTGCTAATTGACCAGTTTTACATATTCGGCACGACATATATATATATATATATATATATATATGTTATATATATATATATGTTATATATATATATATGTTATATATATATATATATATATATATATATATATATATGCAAGGAATTCGCGAGAGCATGCGAAATATACACAAACACTGATCTCTGGCTGAAGGAGACTCGAACCTACGAACCTTAGGACAAGGTACGCAGTGCTTTACCAATCTACCCACACTGGACCAATACCTTGGCGTGTAGATTGGTAAAGCACTGCGTACCTTGTCCTAAGGTTCGTAGGTTCGAGTCTCCTTCAGCCAGAGATCAGTGTTTGTGTATATTTCGCATGCTCTCGCGAATTCCTTGCATTGTTCAAATCTCTAGTAAGGCTGATGCATGCAGGGGATGAGATGAAAAGCTGTAAGCCTTCTCCCTGAAAGCTGGCTGCCTTGGATCAAACGTGTAGCGCATGCTACACGCCAAGGTATTGGTCCAGTGTGGGTAGATTGGTAAAGCACTGCGTACCTTGTCCTAAGGTTCGTAGGTTCGAGTCTCCTTCAGCCAGAGATCAGTGTTTATATATATATATATATATATATATATATATATATATATATATATATATATATATATATATATATATATGCAAAACAACCACTCTGAAAGAATAGAGAAATTCCAAGCGCTTTCGTGACTACTCACATTATCAAGGAACTATGAAAGTAAAGCATCCAAGGAAGCTATATAAGGGGTCCGGCCAGCACCTCACTATCAGATCCCACAACGGTTAAACACGTGACGTGCGGCGACCCAACTTGGATAGGTCCCTTGCACAACTCACCCCCAAGCTATTCTACCCAAGAAAATTTAAAAGTTATTATTTGTCCAGTGTATTATTAAATTCTTCCCAAATTCTATTAATTATAAATGGATCTAATTTATATAAACCAAAGGAAATATTCATATTATTGTCAAAACTGCTTTTTATGAAACAAGATTCAATTATATTCCTGTCGACCATGGACTTGCTTGATACTACCTTCTCAACTTTTTGAAAATCAATTGGATGGTTAAAAATCTCTTACATGAATAAATAGAGCATTGGAATCTTGTCCAGTTCTAATGCTATATTTATGTTGTTTTAATCTTTGTTCAAGATTTTTACCAGTTTGACCGTAATAAACTTTATCGCAAATTTTACAAGGAATCTTATAGACACATCCATCAGCATTTTGGGGGGAATTCTTTATCAAAAGTTTTTTCACTGCATCAAGATTTTTGAATACAACTTTAATATTAAAAGTCTTAAGAAGAGAAGGCATATCAACCAAGTTTTCATGGTAAGGGAGAACCAACATATTTTTAGTTGAATAAGGCTGGTTGTCCCTTTTTGGATTATAAAAAGTGTTTCTAGCAACTTTAAAATATTTATCAATTACATTTCTTGGGTATTTTAAATCATTACCTATTTCATAAATTTTGGATATTTCCTCATCTATGAACTCAGGACTACAAATTCGTAAAGCTCTCAAAAACATTGATGAGAAAACAGACAGTTTGACTCTATCTTGATGCGAGGAATAATAGTGGACATAGGAACAGTTATATGTAGGTTTCCTGTAAATTTAAAATTTTAATTCATTATTACCCTTAATAATTAAAACATCTAGAAAAGGCAATGAGTTATTTTCTTCAAACTCAACAGTAAAGTTTATAGAATGGGCTAAGCTATTTAATTTTCCAAGGAAATGGTGTATATCTACATTTTTGGGCATAAGACACAAAATATCATCAACATATCTGAACCATTTAGCTCTATTAGGGAGGATTGTGTTAAGCAACCTTGTTTCAAAAAATTCCATGTATAGGTTACTAAGAACAGGTGAAAGAGGATTTCCCATTGCCATACCAAACTTCTGAGTGTAAAACTTATCATTAAATACAAATTTTGCATCAACAATGCAAAGTTTAATAAGTTTAATGATAGTAGGAACTGGCAATGGTAAATCATAGTTAACGAGTTCTTCAGATAAGATACTTAATAAATCATCAACAGGAACTTTCGTAAACAAGGAAGTAACATCAAAACTAACCATGTTAAAATCATTTAAGTCAGTCAAGGAGCTTAATTTATCAACCAAGTCTATGTTGTTTTTAACATTAAAGTTAGAAATTTTGCCAACAATAGGGCTCAAAATATCAACAAGCAATTTGGATAATTTATATGAATTCAAATTATATGAATTCAAATTTAAAAATTACAGAAAACCTACAAATAACTGTTCCTATGTCCACTATTATTCCTCGCATCAAGATAGAGTCAAACTGTCTGTTTTCTCATCAATGTTTTTGAGAGCTTTACGAATTTGTAGTCCTGAGTTCATAGATGAGGAAATATCCAAAATTTATGAAATAGGTAATGATTTAAAATACCCAAGAAATGTAATTGATAAATCTTTTAAAGTTGCTAGAAACACTTTTTATAATCCAAAAAGGGACAACCAGCGTTATTCAACTAAAAATATGTTGGTTTTCTCTTACCATGAAAACTTGGTTGATATGCCTTCTCTTCTTAAGACTTTTAATATTAAAGTTGTATTCAAAAATCTTGATACAGTGAAAAAACTTTTGATAAAGAATTCCCCCCAAAATGCTGATGGATGTGTCTATAAGATTCCTTGTAAAATTTGCGATAAAGTTTATTACGGTCAAACTGATAAAAATCTCGAACTAAGATTAAAACAACATAAATATAGCATTAGAACTGGACAAGATTCCAATGCTCTATTTATTCATGTAAGAGATTTTAACCATCCAATTGATTTTCAAAAAGCTGAGAAAGTAGTATCAAGCAAGTCCATGGTCGACAGGAATATAATTGAATCTTGTTTCTTAAAAAGCAGTTTTGACAATAATATGAATATTTCCTTTGGTTTATATAAATTAGATCCATTTATAATTAATAGAATTTGGGAAGAATTTAATAATACACTGGACAAATAATAATTTTTAAATTTTCTTGGGTAGAATAGCTTGGGGGTGAGTTGTGCAAGGGACCTATCCAAGTTGGGTCGCCGCGCGTCACGTGTTTAACCGTTGTGGGATCTGATAGTGAGGTGCTGGCCGGACCCCTTATATAGCTTCCTTGGATGCTTTACTTTCATAGTTCCTTGATAATGTGA
Organism: Cherax quadricarinatus; assembly: GCF_038502225.1. Taxonomy (NCBI): domain Eukaryota; kingdom Metazoa; phylum Arthropoda; class Malacostraca; order Decapoda; family Parastacidae; genus Cherax; species Cherax quadricarinatus. The sequence continues at coordinate 48,988,186 of NC_091292.1, read as the reverse complement.
GTAGTCACGAAAGCGCTTGGAATTTCTCTATTCTTTCAGAGTGGTTGTTTTGCATATTTTGAAATCACCTGTTTACTGTGATCTTATTGCATATATATATATATATATATATATATATATATATATATATATATATATATAGAGAGAGAGAGAGAGAGAGAGAGAGAGAGAGAGAGAGAGAGAGAGAGAGAGAGAGAGAGAGAGAGAGAGAGAGAGAGAGAGAGAGAGAGAGAGAAAGGTACCACCTCTAGAACTGTCCTAGGGACCCTCATTCTCAGAGATAAGAATAAACTTGCTTCTGGGAAAACTCAAGGTTCTTCTTGAAGCTGCTTGAGAATTTTCTCCTACCACCCCCTATATTTCAAGTATGTTTTGTTTAAAGACAAAATACATTGGCCAAAAATACATTCACAAAAAATACAACAGAAAGTAAAACAACATAGGTAACTCAGACCTACATCTCGAAATCTTCGTCCAGCTCCCCTGCGGTGGGCTGCGTGCCCAGAATGCTGCAGGCATTTCCTCTCTGGATCGCAACACTGAGTCTCTGAAAGAAGAAGCTGGTGGCCCTGTGGTCCTTGGTTTCTATGATGAGCTTCTCACCCAGCTCTTTGAGGAACTTTAGAGCACACTTTCCCCATGCTCCAAGGGCCTCCGACCCTATTGGAATGAAGTTATAGCAAGGGGAAAGGTCTTCATATTTTCGGATCTTCTGGGTCTTCCTGTGGCTGGCAGCTCCACCCCCTTTCACTACGGAGTATGGAAAGTAGGTGTCTGCCAATGTGGTGGCACAGGTGTAGTCCCAGGCAATCTGCTTTCCATCCTTTCAAGGTAGCATAGTGGCTCCATCAGGACTGACTTCTGACTTCCATCGGACCTCTGCACTTGAGGTTCCCGTTGAGCTGGGCAACGGGCTGTGGCGAGACTTCTCTTTATGGTGTCATTGACCTCCTCATGTCTGGCATACTTCCTTTTTGCTGTGTGACACACGAGACTATGAAGTCCGAATTGATAAGCTGTCGCCCTGCCGCAAATACACCTATGTTCGGTGAGGATGGGGGCGGCTAGGCGAAGAGCAACACCAATCCGAATGGCCTGCGGGTCGAGACGGGTACCCAGGGAGGAATTGGGAACAGCTAACAGGAAATCTCCTGAGTGTGGTGCCTTCACTGCCAGGAGACGAGCTTTGTCCTTTCCTGAAGCATTGGAGAGCACTGTGTTGGCGATTTTTTCCATGATCGGTTTGTCCCAGTGGGACTGTTTGTGCTCTTTGGGAGGAGATGGTCTACTGGAGGAGTCCGTAAGGGTGTCCCACCGAGTCGCTGCTTCAGTAAACCAATATATATATATATATATATATATATATATATATATATATATATATATATATATATATATATATATATATATATATATATATATATATATATATATATATATATATATATATATATATATACATATATATATATATATATATATATATATATATATATATATATATATATATATATATATATATATATATATATATATATATATATATATATATATATATATATATATGTATATATATATATATATATATATATATATATATATATATATGTATATATATATATATACATATATATATATAAATATATATATATATATATATATATATATATATATATATATATATATATATATATATATATATATATATATATGTGTGTGTGTGTGTGTGTGTGTATGTGTGTGTGTGTGTGTAAAGAGAGTAGTAAAGGAGAAAAAGTTAGCATATGAGAAGTTTTTACAAAGTAGAAGTGATGCAAGGAGAGAAGAGTATATGGAGAAAAAGAGAGAGGTTAAGAGGGTGGTGAAGCAATGAGAGAGTGGGTGAGATGTTATCAACAAATTTTGTTGAAAATAAGAAAAAGTTTTGGAGTGAGATTAACAAGTTAAGGAAGCCTAGAGAACAAATGGATTTGTCAGTTAAAAATAGGAGAGGAGAGATATTAAATGGAGAGTTAGAGGTATTGGGAAGATGGAGGGAATATTTTGAGGAATTGTTAAATGTTGATGAAGATAGGGAAGCTGTGATTTCGTGTATAGGGCAAGGAGGAATAACATCTTGTAGGATTGAGGAAGAGCCAGTTGTGAGTGTGGGGGAAGTTCGTGAGGCAGTAGGTAAAATGAAAGGGGGTAAGGCAGCCGGGATTGATGGGATAAAGATAGAAATGTCAAAAGCAGGAGGGGATATAGTTTTGGAGTGGTTGGAGTTAGAGTATGCAGGAAAGAGGGAAATTATTTCCCAGTAAAAGTAGGCCTTAGACAAGGATGTGTGATGTCACCGTGGTTGTTTAATATATTTATAGATGGGGTTGTAAGAGAAGTAAATGCGAGGGTCTTGACAAGAGGCGTGGAGTTAAAAGATAAAGAATCAAACATAAAGTGGGAGTTGTCACAGTTGCTCTTTGCTGATGACACTGTGCTCTTGGGAGATTCTGAAGAGAAGTTGCAGAGATTGGTGGATGAATTTGGTAAGGTGTGCAAAAGAAGAAAATTAAAAGTGAATACAGGAAAGAGTAAGGTTATGAGGATAACAAAAATATTAGGTGATGAAAGATTGGATATCAGATTGGAGGGAGAGAGTATGGAGGAGGTGAATGTATTCAAATATTTGGGAGTGGACGTGTCAGCGGATGGGTCTATGAAGGATGAGGTGAATCATAGAATTGATGAGGGGAAAAGGGTGAGTGGTGCACTTAGGAGTCTGTGGAGACAAAGAACTTTGTCCTTGGAGGCAAAGAGGGGAATGTATGAGAGTATAGTTTTACCAACGCTCTTATATGGATGTGAAGCATGGGTGATGAATGTTGCAGCGAGGAGAAGGCTGGAGGCAGTGGAGATGTCATGTCTGAGGGCAATGTGTGGTGTGAATATAATGCAGAGAATTCGTAGTTTGGAAGTTAGGAGGAGGTGCAGGATTACCAAAACTGTTGTCCAGAGGGCTGAGGAAGGGTTGTTGAGGTGGTTCGGACATGTAGAGAGAATGGAGC
>NC_091292.1:48975142-48982642 GCF_038502225.1 Cherax quadricarinatus | reverse complement strand
GGGAGACGGCCGACTTGTTGAAAAAAAAAATGTATATATATATTTGTGTAACACACACTAGCTAACTCTAGTTGATTCATTAAACAAGCTGACTTCTTATGATGGTTTTATAACAAAAGCCCTAATGTTAATTAACGTTACACCCATATCTCATTTCCCTCTGTCCTCTCTTCCTCGATCCTTACCTTTCCATAGATTCCTTCGAAATCCTTCCCTGCTGGCTCAGGATGTCGCTATCCAAGGAAATGATGTGCTTGGTGAAACAGAATGAGGAGGAGGGATTTGACCTGGTGACCCGTCCAGTGCCTACCCCGGGGCCAGACGAGGTCATCATCAAAGTTGAAAGGGTAAGTTCAACAGCACATGATGTATAATTAGTCATAAAAATGCGCGTAACTTAGGTCAGAGGGAACTAAATCTTGGTCATTTAGGATCCTGCCTAAGATTTTTATTGTTTTAATTAGTTCAAGCATTTTTTTTGTCTTTTTTCTTTTTTTTTGTTCCTCCATCTTTGTGATATTTTGCTCATTACTCGAGAGCGCCTCACCCAATTGACTTCAAATTTAAAACAATATGTACGGTAACGAGAACACAAATCCTTGCGAAAATTGGCAGGTCCAAGTTGTTGAATTCATTCCTAGCATCTTGGAATGGTTCGGAAACTTTCCAAAATCGTCAGTGTCACAGATTCAAACGTTCAGACAACTTGCCCAAAAATTCGACGACAGTGAAGAGTGAAATTCAAATGTGTAGATGCAGATTTGAATCTATAAAAATATTGAAGTTTAGGCGTCAGCGCTAATATATAATGTGTATTTTTGTGTGCGCCTAGTGGTATGAGTATTTTGTATTAGTGTATATATTAAACCATACCACTGGTGGGGTTAGAACCCGCGATCAGAGTTGTTTGGTTCCGTGAAGTATCTGTTTAGGATGACTTTGTTGTAATGCGACTGTAGCTGATAAACTGTGAAGCTTAGTTTCTCTAGTTTAGTGAAGAGTTAGGATCCATGCTAGTGTCTCGAGTTTAGCGAAGAGTTGGGATTTATGCTAGTGTCTCGAGTTTAGTGAAGAGTTGGGATTTATGCTAGTGTCTCGAGTTTAGTGAAGAGTTGGGATTTATGCTAGTGTCTCGAGTTTAGTGAAGAGTTGGGATTTATGCTAGTGTCTCGAGTTTAGTGAAGAGTTGGGATTTATGCTAGTGTCTCGAGTTTAGTGAAGAGTTGGGATTCTGATATATAGTGAAGAGTTGGGATTTATGCTAGTGTCTCGAGTTTATTTCGAAGAGTTGGGATTTATGCTAGTGTCTCGAGTTTAGTGAAGAGTTGGGATTTATGCCACTTGCAGGAGGGTATAGCTTTCATTTTTTGTTTTGGTAAAGTGTATTTGTATTATGTAACCAAAATCTTTCAATGTTTGTTGAATGACCCGTGTGTGTTTTCGGTATATAGTTTCAAATTAAGGAAAACAAATTAGATAATTCATGGATAATTCTAATCACTCTAGTTTATAAACGATAATAGAGAGATTACCTTGAGTGACAGGTATAGTACAAGTTACAAAAACCTCTTTGATATTCCCTCGTGCCCGAATCAACCTGAGTAAAAATTCAGTGTAGATAAATGGTTCAAAGAACTGACATGATTATGAATTAGGCACTTGTGCAACACTTAAGGATTTTTATTGTGGAAAACTTTTAACCAACCAATGGCTTCCTCAGTCCAATACAGAGAAGAATGGCTGAAGATCAGGAGTCGATGTGATCAGTCCATCAATCTTTTCAGGACTAGTAAGCCCAACAATTTGGAAGTCTGTGTCAGATAATTCCAAAGGTTCCCTATCTGCCAAATTCTCCAAAGCTAATGTTGAAATGCACATCTTTTCCTTAATGTGATTCAGGACAGCAATATTCTGTGTTCAAATACATTTTAAAACCTACTTGCTGAGTTTTCATTTTAATTCATCCTCCTTTACTTGTCTCCATTATTTTTTTCCTCCCGTATAATGCACGATAGGTTTTAATCCTCTTCATTTAGACATAACTGTTGTACCAAGAATGTTTCAATAATCTTTGCACTTCTAAATGCATGTCTGCTAAAATAATCAGTTAACTTATTTTAAATTATATTATTTTATGTTTATAAATAAATTTGTAGCTCTTAAGCTAAATTTTGTCCAAAATGTTGTGCATCATACCGACTTTCTGATTACTGAATATTTTGTAATGCTGTGATTGGAGATAATCTAATATATTTTTATGCCTAATTATTTTTTTTTGTTCTAGATCTCAGGCTTCAAAGGTAATCTAGACACCCCCAATCACTTTTAAGCCAAATAAATCATGATTTTATTTTATGTTAGGTCTCCGCAAGTCATCTGAACGTCACTGACATTTCAGGTGTCCATCTGCGGGTCGGACATGAACCTGTGGAAATGGAATGACATGGCTCGTGTCCGAGGCAGACTTCCCTTCATCCCAGGTCAGTGTTGACGTGTGTAATAACATATATGTATTCATCTGTATGTGGTTACAGGTGTGTGCACTCACCCATACTCACGAATATATGCTTGCAGGGGTCGAGTCACAGCTCCTGGCCTGTGTGTGTGTGCGCGCATTTGTGTGCGAAGTGTTTTTTTGTGTATGTGGGGCGGGTGTGGGTAGTTTGGTGGGTAAGCGAAATTACATATTAGTGTAACGGTTTGATAAAGTTCCTGGAGAGCGAAATGTTGCCACAAAAAATGTCACATTAGTTGCATTTGTGTAATTTTAATTAACTTCTTTATTTTAGAGAAATTTTTCTCACCTAGGATCGTTTCAGCTGTTCCACTGTTCAGTTCATTTGTTCATGTTTCTATAACTACCAAGACTTTTCTTACCCCAATTCTCCACTAGGTCACGAGGCGACAGGGCAGGTGGTGGAGGTGGGATCACAGGTGAAGGAGGTGCAGGTGGGACAGCGGGTAGCTGTGGAGAACCACTTCTACTGTGGCACTTGTTACCAGTGTAAGGTTAGCATGTGTAACGACGGTGACAAATAGCTGGGTGTCTGGGCATCCAGAAGGGTGTCTTGAAATCCAGGTGGGTGGCTGGTCATCCAGGAGGGTGTCTGGGTATCGAAGTGGGTGTCTGGGCATCCAGGTGGGTGTCTGGACATCCAGGTGGGTGTCTGGGAATCCAGGTGGGTGTCTGGGAATCCAGGTGGGTGTCTGGGAATCCAGGTGGGTGTCTGGCATCCAGGTGGGTGTCTGGGCATCAAGGTGGATGTCCGGGCATCCAGGTGAGTGTCTGGGCATACCAGTGGGTGTCTGGGCATCCAGGTGGTGTCTGAGCATCCAGGTGGATGTCTGGGCATCCATTTGCGTTCTGGGCATCCAGTAGGGTGTCTGGGCATCAAGGCGGGTATCTGGAAATCCAGGTGGGTGTCTGGAAATCCAGGTTGGTGTCTGGGTATATAGGTGGGTGTCTGGGTATCCAGGTGCTTGTCTGGGTATCCAGGAGGGTGTCTGGGCATCCATTTGCCCTCTGGGCATCCAGTAGGGTGTCTGGGTATCCAGGTGGGTATCTGGGCATCCAGGTGGGTGTCTGGGCATCCAGGTGGGTGTCTTGGCATCCAGGTGGGTGTCTGGGCATCCAGGTAAGTGTCTGGGCATCCAGGTCGGTGTCTGGGCATCCAGGTCGGTGTCTGGGCATACAGGTGGGTGTCTGGGCATCCAGGTGGATGTCTGGGCATCTAGGTGGATGTCTGGGCATCCAGGTGAGTGTCTGAACATCCAAGTGGGTGTCTGGACATCCAGGTGGTGTCTGGGCATCCAGGTGCTTGTCTGGGTATCCAGGAGGGTGTCTGGGCATCCAGGTGGGTGTCTTGGCATCCAGGTGGGTGTCTGGGCATCCAGGTAAGTGTCTGGTCATTCAGGTCAGTGTCTGGGCATCCAGGTCGGTGTCTTGGCATCCAGGTGGGTGTCTGGGCATCCAGGTAAGTGTCTGGTCATTCAGGTCAGTGTCTGAGCATCCAGGTCGGTGTCTAGGCATACAGGTGGGTGTCTGGGCGTCCAGGTGGATGTCTGGGCATCTAGCTGGATGTCAGGGCATCCAGGTGAGTGTCTGAACATCCAAGTGGGTGTCTGGAGATCCAGGTAGAGTCTGGGCATCCAGGTGCTTGTCTGGGTATCCAGGAGGGTGTCTGGGCATCCAGGTCGGTGTCTGGGCATCCAGGTGGGTGCCTTGGCATCCAGGTGCTTGTCTGGGTATCCAGAAGGATGTCTGGGCATCCAAGTGGGTGTCTGGGCATCCAGGTGAGTGTCTGAACATCCAAGTGGGTGTCTGGAGATCCAGGTAGAGTCTGGGCATCCAAGTGCTTGTCTGGGTATCCAGAAGGATGTCTGGGCATCCAAGTGGGTGTTTGGGCATCCAGGTGGGTGTCTGGGCATCCAGGTCGGTGTCTAGGCATACAGGTGGGTGTCTGGGCATCCAGGTGGGTGTCTGGGCATCTAGCTGGATATCTGGGAATCCAGGTGAGTGTCTGAACATCCAAGTGGGTGTCTGGGTATCCAGGTGGGCGTCTGGGTATATAGGTAGGTGTCTGGGCATCCAGGTGGGTGTCTGGGCATCCAGGTGGGTGTCTGGGCATCCAGGTGGGTGTCTTGGCATCCAGGTACTTGTCTGGGTATCCAGGAGGGTGTCTGGGCATCCAAGTGGGTGTCTTGGCATCCAGGTGGGATGTCTGGGCATCCAGGTGGGTGTCTGAGCATCCAGGTGGGTGTCGGGGCATCCAGGTGGGTGTCTGGGCATCCAGGTGGGTGTCTTGGCATCCAGGTGGGGTGTCTGGGCATCCAGGTGGGTGTCTGGGCATCAAGGTGGGTGTCTGGGCATCCAGGTACTTGTCTGGGAATCCAGGAGGGTGTCTGGGCATCCAGGTGGGTGTCTGGGCGTCCAGGTGGGTGTCTTGGCATCCAGGTGGGGTGTCTTGGCATCCAGGTGGGTGTCTGGGCATCCAGGTGGGTGTCTGGGCATCCAGGTGGGTGACTGGGCATCCAGGTGGGTGTCTGGGCATCCAGGTGGGTATCTGGGCATCGAGGAGGGTGTCTGGGCATCCAGGTGGGTGTCTGGGCATCCAGGTGGGTGTCTGGGCATCCAGGTGGGGTGTCTGGGCATCCAGGTGGGTGTCTGGGCATCTAGGTGGGTGTCTGGGCATCCAGGTGGGTGTCTGGGCATCCAGATGGGTGTCTAGGCATCCAGGTGGGTGTCTGGGCATCCAGGAGGGTGTCTGGGCATTCAGGTGGGATGTCTGGGCATCCAGGTGGGTGTCTGGGCATCCAGGTGGGTGTCTGGGCATCCAGGTGGGTGTCTGCGCATCCAGGTGGGTGTCTGGGCATCCAGGTGGGTGTCTGGGCATCCAGGTGGGTGTCTGGGCATCAAGATACTTGTCTGGGTACCCAGGAGGGTGTCTGGGCATCCAGGTGGGTGTCTTGGCATCCAGGTGGGATGTCTGGGCATCCAGGTGGGTGTCTTGGCATCCAGGTGGGTGTCGGGGCATCCAGGTGGGTGTCTGGGCATCCAGGTGGGTGTCTTGGCATCCAGGTGGGTGTCTGGGCATCCAGGTGGGTGTCTGGGCATCAACGTGGGTGTCTGGGCATCCAGGTACTTGTCTGGGAATGCAGGAGGGTGTCTGGGCATCCAGGTGGGTTTCTGGGCGTCCAGGTGGGTGTCTTGGCATCCAGGTGGGGTGTCTTGGCATCCAGGTGGGTGGGCATCCAGGTGGGCTGGGCATCCAGGTGGGTGTCTTGGGCATCCAGGTGGGTGTCTGGGCATCCAGGTGGGTGTCTGGGCATCCAGGTGGGTGTCTGGGCATCCAGGTGGGTGTCTGGGCATCCAGGTGGGTGTCTGGGCATCCAGGTGGGTGTCTGGGCATCCAGGAGGGTGTCTGGGCATCCAGGTGGGTGTCTGGGCATCCAGGTGGGTGTCTGGGCATCTAGGTGGGTGTCTGGGCATCCAGATGTGTCTGGGCATCCAGGTGGGTGTCTGGGCATCCAGATCCTTGTCTGGGTATCCAGGAGGGTGTCTGGGCATCCAGGTGGGTGTCTGTGCATCCAGGTGGGTGTCTGGGCATCCAGGTGGGTGTCTGGGCATCCAGGTGGGTGTCTTGGCATCCATCCAGGTGGGTGTCTGGGCATCAAAGTGGGTGTCTGGGCATCCAGGTACTTGTCTGGGAATCCAGGAGGGTGCCTGGGCATCCAGATGGGTGTCTGGGCGTCCAGGTGGGTGTCTTGGCATCCAGGTGGGGTGTCTTGGCATCCAGGTGGGTATCTGGGCATCCAGGTGGGTGTCTGGGCATCCAGGTGGGTGACTTGGCATCCAAGTGGGTGTCTGGGCATCCAGGTGGGTGTCTGGGCATCGAGGAGGGTGTCTGAGCATCCAGGTGGGTGTCTGGGCATCCAGGTGGGTGTCTGGGCATCTAGGTGGGTGTCTTGGCATCCAGGTGGGTGTCTGGGCATCCAGGTGGGTGTCTGGGCATCCAGGTGGGTGTCTGGGCATCCAGGAGGGTGTCTGGGCATCCAGGTGGGTGTCTGGGCATCCAGGTGGGTGTCTGGGCATCCAGGTGGGGTGTCTGGGCATCCAGGTGGGTGTCTGGGCATCTAGGTGGGTGTCTGTGCATCCAGGCAGGGGCGTGGGTCCCAGGTGGGTGTCTGGGCATCCAGGTGGGTGTCTGGGCAGGTGGGTGTCTCCAGGTGGGGGTCTGGGCATCCAGGTGGGTGTCTGGGCATCAACCAGGTTTGTCTGGGTATCCAGGAGGGTGTCTGGGCATCCAGGTGGGTGTCTTGGCATCCAGGTGGGATGTCTGGGCATCCAGGTGGGTGTCTGGGCATCCAGGTGGGTGTCGGGGCATCCAGGTGGGTGTCTGGGCATCCAGGTGGGTGTCTTGGCATCCAGGTGGGGTGTCTGGGCATCTAGGTGGGTGTCTGGGCATCAAAGTGGGTGTCTGGGCATCCAGGTAATTGTCTGGGAATCCAGGAGGGTGTCTGGGCATCCAGGTGGGTGTCTGGGCGTCCAGGTGGGTGTCTTGGCATCCAGGTGAAGTGTCTTGGCATCCAGGTCGGTGTCTAGGCATACAGGTGGGTGTCTGGGCATCCAGGTGGGTGTCTGGGCATCCAGGTGGGTGTCTGGGCATCCAGGTGGGTGTCTGGGCATCGAGGAAGGTGTTTGGGCATCCAGGTGGGTGTCTGGGCATCCAGGTGGGTGTCTGGGCATCCAGGTGGGGTGTCTGGGCATCCAGGTGGGTGTCTGGGCATCTAGGTGGGTGTCTGGGCATCCAGGTGGGTGTCTGGGCATCCAGGTGGGTGACTGGGCATCCAGGTGGGTGTTTGGGCATGCAAGTGGGGTGTCTGGGCATCCAGGTGGGTGTCTGGGCATCCAGGTGGGTGTCTGGGCATCCAGGTGGGGTGTCTGGGCATCCAGGTGGGTGTCTGGGCATCTAGGTGGGTATCTGGGCACCCAGGTGGATG
>NC_091292.1:48824982-48975042 GCF_038502225.1 Cherax quadricarinatus | reverse complement strand
CACCCAGGTGGATGTCTGGGAGTGATCTTGGGTTTCCGGTGTAACTTCTTATTAATAAAAAATAATGTGGAAGAAGCAAATTAACTGAATAATATAATTTTAATAATTAGAATGTATTATAGAGTATATACATTATAGAGTATATACGTTATAGAGTATATACGTTATAGAGTATATACGTTATAGAGTATATACCTTATAGAGTATATACCTTATAGAGTATATACCTTATAGAGTATATATGTTATAGAGTATATACGTTATAGATTATATACGTTATAGAGTATATGCGTTATAGAGTATATATGTTATAGAGTATATACGTTGTAGAGTATATACGTTATAGAGTATATACGTTATAGAGTATATACGTTATAGAGTATATACGTTATAGATTATATACGTTATACAGTATTTACATTATAGAGTATATACGTTATAGAGTATTTACGTTATTTCTCCAATATAAGTCTATAAGAACAACTCAGAACAATAACAGCGAGAAGTGGAGGTGAAAATTTTGATTTAGTAAACACTTTTGAAAAGTTGAAACTAACATTTAGGGTAACTTTCGCCAGGTACCGGAGTTCTTATCAAGCAAATAACTGGTACACTTCCACTGACATTCAGTTTTAACTAAATGAAAGTTAAAGTTCAGTTGTTGCTCCAAGGAGTTAGAGCTAGTCTTCCCATTCTCGTATCATACCAGATTGTGTTTCATTCCCCGGTCCCTGAATGATCGTAACCAGTTCAGTATTTCTCCAGTCATACAGTAGTAATAATATTGGAATCAATATTATATTTCTGTTACTACTTGAACACTGGTATTGTTAAGAGAGATACCGAGGAGTGACCCTTGTAGGTTAAACGCTCTCCGGGAAATTTATAATAATAATGTGTTGCAGGATGGTCGTGGTGATATATGTCAGAGGATGAGGCAGTATGGTCACGGGCGAGGCTGTGACCAGGGTGGCTGCTGCCAGTACTCGTGTGTTCCAGCTCGTTACTGCTTCATACTCACCAAGAACCTCACACCTGATCAAGCTGTTCTCCTAGAACCCATGGGTATGGCATTTATTATAGTCATGAGACTGATAGAGGGGAAAAATTATAGTCACAGGTGGAGAAGAAAGAGATGGAAGAAAAAGATGGTACAGGAACACCGACGTGGGAAAGGAGATGATAGGACACAGATATAAGAGAAAGAAAATGTAAAGGACACAGATGGAGAAAGATATGGAAGAAGGGCACATGTGAAGGAGAAAGTTGGTAGAACACAGGTGAAGGAGAAAGTTGGTAGAACACAGGTGGAGGAGAAAGAGCTGGTAGGGCAGGTTGGAAGAGAAAAATATGGTAAAAGGGCACATGAGGAGGAGAAACAAACAGTAGAAGGAAGGTGTTGTAAGACCAAGTAGGCATATGGATTATTAATAAGGTAGTACTAAACCCGTAAGGGTCATACCGTGCCTGTGACATGGGAGGGAGGGGGGGCTAATCATGTTTGATGTGAAGAAGGAAAAAGTAGATAAAACATCTAGTCAATCCATTACCTGAAGCGTGTACCGGGGTCAGCGCCCCCGCTGCCTGGTCCATGACCAGGCCTCGCAGTGGATCAGGACCTCACCAACCAGGCTCATAACCTGTTATTAACTATAATTTTCAGTCTCAACAAACTCAAATTGCAATGTTTTAATTGTTTTAAATATGTTATAGTAAGGAGGAAAATATAACACATGGATTACTTTGTTTTATACAACACAATCACATTAATTTTGTGTAATAATTTGTTCATGGTTTACAAAACCGTGAGTAATTACGAGTAAATAAGACACGTACAACACATGGGTTGCACAACAAACATGACTGGACTAGCTAGGCATAGAATTTCGCAAAATATTAATCAGAACATTGAGTAAGGTTGGAGTGAGGACACCTGCCTGTGGGGTTCCTTATCAAAGAAGTCAAGGAAGATAGCGGTGGAACTATCAGTATGCAAGGTGAGAAATGTAATTATGCAATGTTGCACATTCCTTCCATGCATGAAACCATGCAACCGAGAAGACAGGAATTGTTTGATTCCATGCATGAGACGATTTAGAATGATCTCTCATATGCTTTACATTATCAGCTAGTATGAGATATTGGGCGAAATACATTTAAATGAACCCAGTCAACAATCATGCAGATACATATATAATATTTTATTATGGTACAGTAAGACTAATCATGAGTTTTTTCTTAAAGTGCTGAAAGTTAAAATTAAAAAAATCGCCCTTCGGGGAGAGCTCCCCATTCTTCCTGGGATAAAACGAGATTTGCCAATCTCTCCCATTCCCCTTACGAGTTTTGTGTTTTCTATGACTATAATGATCACAGAAAGCTCTAAATCCGTACGGGTTATTCAACTCTGGTGTACTAAGAGTGAGAATTGTGGTGTACAGGTGTGGCACACAACGCAGTAGAGAACATCAGTGTGGAAGGAGAAGATGTTCTGGTGTTGGGCTGTGGACCTGTAGGACTCCTCGTCATTGGCGTCGCCAAGGCACTGGGTACTTATGAAAAATATTCGTTTTCAAACTAACCTTATTGTATTAATTATTAGAATATTCCATATAATATATATTAAATAGCCACGAATGTCTAAATACTTTCATCACTTCTCATATAGTCTCGTATTTGGTAACCATTAATAATTAATGTACTTGAAGTTTTGGCTGGGAAATCTGACAATCAAAATTTAATAAACATTCTCGTGTATAAACCACCAGATACAACTTCCCAGCCGTTTAAAGATCATCTAATCAAAATCAAACGCTAAGAGATCAGCTACTGAAATTCAAATACTGCCTTGAAAATCATTCAAACTCTTATTTAAACATCCTGTTGTTGGGTGATTACAATTTAAGCACTTAAAGGGGAAAAATATAGCAAATGTTATAATAGCAAAGGTCTTGGAAGGCAGTTTGGATGAACAATCATCCAAAAGAATTATTAGGATATATTCAAACTCAATTTCAAGAACAAACTGTGATAAAACAAAGCATGACTTTTCTGCAATAACCGGGAAGACAGTACAAGTAAGACGGATTTGAACCAATCTCGAGATGATGTCAGTAAACCCATACGGGTTTATTTTTTCCATTAATAAAAATAAAAACCTATAATTGGTCTGTTTCTTAGCTTAAATTGATTACCTCAGAATCCTGATCTTTAACCATTCTTCTTTTTATTAGACTGATGAAGCCACTGTGTGACGAAACAATTCCACAATATACACAAGTGTTGCACATGTGTGTAATTTATTAACTTCTCGGTTCTCTAATCCATTTAACTGCATTATTATAAATGGTTGCAGGTGCTCGAGCAGTGTACGGGGTGGACGTGGATGTCGCAAGACTGGACCGGGCATTGAAGATGGGCGCCACAAGGGTTATCAATGGATCCAAGGTCAGACATCGTAAGGTCACAAATACCTGTTTGTGACTGATTTGAATTATACAACTATTAATTGAAGTCGTACAGTTATATGCATATATCCCATACCTGGATTTGTTTGTGGAAGATATTGAAAAAAAAAATATCTTTTGAACAGCTTAAAACGTTCAACTCTGGTGCGCTTATTCTACGTGAAAGAGGATTGTGATTGACGTGGAGTGTGTAGTGTCAATTTGCCAGTTTAATATTTAAAGTATTGTGGTATTATTTCCTGCGAAATATCTTGACTATGCTTTCTTTGAACGACTAAAATTGTTGTGCAATAATTTTGCAAAAGTTGTGTATGCAGTAATTTCGCAAAAATCATTGTGAACCTAACTTTAAATATATATATTTCATTGTGTTTGTTTATTATCAAATTACTGTAGACTTATCTCCAATATATTTAGTTGGATTGTCCTAAATTAAATTGCGCTTGTTATAATAAAGATAGGTAAGTTTTCTAAGGTTCTTTTGGTACAAAATAATTCATTTCTACATGAACAAATATAAAAAAAATTCTTTAAACGTATAAGAGAATATTTTAGAAAGGACTTAATTTTAAAAGAGTTCTTGCTAATTGACCAATTTTACCTATTCGGCACGACATATATATACACATAGATAAACATATGTACGGGTATACATGTATGCATCGGTCTACATCCGTACGTGTATAAATAAATACACTCTGGTGTTCATACATGCGTTCAACGCAGGTACATATACCTACATATGCCTGTTTTATGTTTTTAATTAATATTTATTGACTTCCATATAATATTCTTTTTTTTTTTTTTTTTTGCATTCATTAAGGTGGAGGGGGCTGGGCTTATGAGAAGCGGGGATACCTTTCTCGAGTCACATAGCAACCTAAATCCACTTGCTGTATTGTCGTTGAATATATGAAACAGATTATTTAAAAAAAAGCGTCTTTTTCTTCCATATAGGAAGACATATCCAGAGTTGTGATGCAGTTGAGTGACAATAATGGTGTTGGCCGCATTGTGGAGGCTAGTGGCGCCGCCTCCCTCCTCAACCAGTCCTTCTCTTATCTACGTAAAGTGAGTACTTTCCTTTTTTTTTATCTTATTTAAACGCCAGAATCAAGTTGGGACTTCGTCACCTGTGGAAGACTGTATGCCACTGCAGGAGGTGAACCTCCCGTCCCTAATTATTCTGCATGTAAGCTCTGTTAAAAAAAAAACAAAGACGAGACACATGACCTTTACCATTATATAACTGAACGTTCAGTTGTTGCTGACTTTAGGCCTGGTGGAATGGGTACTTGGAACGTGTAAATATCTAGTTTTAGTTTGCTTGAGGATATCCTCAGTATCCACCCTAAATTTGGCAACACTCATTAGCATCCTAGTGATGCTCCAGTTATATGCAAATGCATACTGTATGTTATATGAGTGTGTATTCACCTATGTATGGTTGCAGTGTAGTAATAGTTACTAGTTGTCAAAGGTACGTGTGTGTGGGCGCGTCCTTTAAATCCTAAGCATAATTGATCTTGCCCGCGCCCTGGGATGATAGAGAGAGCTTCATAAAAAGTTTATTTTTCCGGTATATGGGATAGGCTATCCTGAGAGATGACAATTCCCGTGATTAGTAACTCTATTCATGCTTGAAACTTCTGTAGCTTAAGAATAACATCATTGGCCCTTCTAACTCAGGTAAATATATTTCAACACCTTGTATAAACTTATATCCTTTTGTGAAGAAATATGACACGAAACATAACTAATTTTTGTTCTCACTTTGTAACTATTTTTTTAATTAAAACATCGGCCGTTTCCCACCAAGGCAGGGTGGCCCGAAAGAGAAAAAAAATCACCATCATTTACTCCATCACTGTCTTGCCAAAGGCGTGCTTACACTACAGTTATAAAACTGCAACATTAACACCCCTCCTTCCGAGTGCTGACACTACTTCCCATCTCCAGGACTCAAGTCCGACCTGCCGGTTTCCCTGAATCCCTTCATTCCTCACATTCCAACAGCACGTCAAGCCCTAAAAAACCATATGTCTCCATTCACTCCTATCCAACATGCTCACGCATGCTTGCTGGAAGTCCAAACCCCTCGCACACAAAACCTCCTTTACCCCCTCCTATAAAAGGATTATTTAGTGTTCTGGTAGCGGGGAGTAAATGATACGTCTTCGGAGGCTTCTTACTTTATTGTTAAGTCGTGGTGGGTACACAGGCTTGTGTGTTGTGCCCATGGCCCAGGAGGGCCATGCCCACGAGAGAGAGCTAGGAGTAGGCCTTGTGTCTTCCTGCTAGGCCGCTGTGTGAGTGAGAGCATGGCAAGGGCAGGCAGGCTGAAGTGGCAACGCCTATAGGTGGCAGCACCAGCATGGCGCGAAATATGAACTAAGCTGGCAGACAGCATGGGCTGCCTGTGCAGACAGTACAGGCTGTCTATATACGCTCGGCCACCTACCGCGCGTCGTCCCGACGCGACAATACTGGTGGTAAAAGAAACTCGGTCTCTCTCTCGTAGGAACAGGGCACAGAACACAAAATAAAAACATATATATACATATGAATATGGAAAAAAAAAGCTTCCTACAGGGAGGGAAGAAAAAACATGTGGGGTGTGCTACACATCGTGGTCAAAGGCAGTGAGAGTCAATGGGCATCACTGCACGCCTTCCTGCGTCTGGACAGATACTGCAACATGGGTGACATCGCTGCGGCTGAGCTGTGACGTAACAGGGTACGGTCTCCTCTGGAACGGTGAAGCAGTCATCGTAGGAGTCGCTGCAGGTTTTCACTCAACCTGGGGCACGACATGCTGGTGCCCTCGAGTGAGGCGTCGACAAAACTCGGCAACTGGGCAGGACTTCTGGCAAGCGACTCAGGAGGACACTTCTCAACTGGTACTGTCGCTGGGCTGTCACTACCGGCGAGCGTGGAGCGAGTTGTGGAGCGAGTCGTGGCAGAGACGACTGGGCGAAACATCTGGGAGTCGTAACATCATACACCAGACTGCAGTGAGAGAGCTAGCAGTTAAAGTGACATCTTTGTGCAGGCTGCTCACTGAAGCTTGTGACACGAGGCTGACACAGTGTGTCATTCTCTCGACAGTTGGAGTTATAGCAGAGGTTAGTCTAAGCGTCCCCAGACTTGTTTCTCTACATATAACTGCATTCTGAAGGTCTGGAGGTGAAGTGAAACAAATCTCGATGGGAATCATAGCAGGTACGATTCTGCAGAACATCACGAGCGACGAGCATAAAAGCTTTCTGTACAAGAGGGCTCGGTCACTCGGGGCTGAGTAATCAGCTGTCAAACACACTGGTCACACGGGTGACTTAGCACAGTGGCGCTAGTCAGGTGTGGCTCAGACCTCACTGGACACACGGAAACTTTAAACACACCCGCGGTATATGCGGTACAACATGGCTTAACTAGCAAATGATACTTTTCTGTGCACAAGACTGACACTAAGACATATACTAAAATGTGAGAACACTGACTGAGAGGAATTAATTAACACACGACAAATATTTTCTCTCAATCTTCTCGACAATTCTGAAATAATTACTGAACACTCGATGGTGACATCATGTGATGTCAGGCGTGATGACGTCAGCAGCACTGTGACGTCAGCAGACATCTCTAGGTGGCGTCAGGCAGACATCGCGAGGTGACGTCAGCAGACATCGTGACGTCATGAAGTCGGGCAGCAGCATCGGTGATGTCAATATGATGTGGGCAGCAGACCACAGCATGTGGCCTGGGACATCTGGCTCGGTAACTCACGTGGTTTGTAGATCCACGTGACATCGCCCACACCCACGTGGCGTCGTGATCCACGTGGCGTCGTGATCTACGTGGCATGCTGATCCACGTAGCTTCGAGTGGCCTCGGACACTCAGATACACAGCTCTGGCAATGAATTCACACGAAAAACAACAGAAAACACAGCAGAGGAGTGGGCAGTGGTGAGTGGTGTATGGTAGGCTGGTGAGGTGTGAGAGTACAGCAGGGCGAGGCAAGGAGCGGCCACTTCCTCCTCCCACAAACACATGGAGAACTCACACTGGACGCAAAAATCGCCACAAAACTCACCTCGCCAGGATAACTAGCAAAGAACACTGATCTGTGCGTTAGTGTGGACAAAGTGTCTCACAAAACACGATAAACATAAGAAAAGTGTGATCAGCTTCTCTTGTGATACATTGTGAACAATAAAGACAAATCTTGTGGAACATAGTGTACCAGTGTGCGTTTCCTAGACAATGGAAGACGTGGACATCCAAGGACACTTCAGCTTCTATCAAGTCACCGATATCTGTCGAAGGTGTTGAGAACACCATAGCTCACGTTACAAAGAGCAAGGTATGTTACGAATTTCTTGTAGATCGGGGGATTGCGCAATTCTTGAGTCACAAGGAGTTTGTAATCAACCTATAATCGGCAGTAAGGTGTGGACTTTTGAGTCCAAACAAGTAGGTATTTCGTCAGCCATCATCGAATGAAATATGCTGACATAACACCCCCTAGGGGTAATTTATACTTACAAATTGTATCTCTTGACAGCCCACTGTTGTGATGGTTTCGACAGCTTCTAGACCTCGTCTGCAGGGGCGGCTGTGTAGACGAATTGCTGTCATTTATCAGCTAAGTGTTCATTATATATAGTCATATTAAACACAGCAGGTAAGGCCAAAATTTCTCAAAAGAGTTTGGTCGTGTTCGAACCGGATAAAGACCACACTGTGGTCCAAATATGTTGTACTACAGTGTACAAATAACCTATGAGCCAAGGTCCTTCGAAAAAAGCTGTAAAACTAGTGTTTTACAATATAAATCAGTATAAATGAGTCCCTCCAGACTCAATCACAGAGAATGGGCAGCCAAAAGAAAACGGGCGCTCACCCAGCGTTCACCCAACGAAAACGGGAGCTGGGTGACTCACCCAACAAGAAGACGGGGGATGGTATCCTGCACCCTCCATCAACTGCTCCAATCTGGAGAAATCGCTGATTAAGACAACACCAAGTGATGTTGTTTGTCTGAGTGTATATATACACATAGTGTTTATAATGTTTATAGACAGAAATTAAGAGACAAGATTGTGTTAAAGTTTGTTTCTTATAGATCTACCTGTTATATTAAAGGAACTTATATATAAAGTGTAAGCTTTCAAATAAATATTAACAGTGAAATTTATATATGTGTAAGTAATATTCACGTGTGATTTACAGTTATACAGTGACATTTATAGTGTATAGTGAATGAAGTGTATAACATCGTTATTTACGATTAATCATCGTGGGCAGGCTGACACAGCAAACTCGAGCCATAAACACCAGACACATGTACCCTGTACCCTTCATGGTCATTGACCCTGAGGTTAAGCTTAGTGGGTCAGTAGTGTCTGGCTCGATTATTGCTGACTTAAGCATAACAAAAACTCAGCTGTTTATAGCAGTACAGTGTTTTTTAAACACTCTAAGTGTGGTGCTAAAATTTTCAGTATACCATTAAAATGGCTTGTTTGAAAACTCAGTTTCAGTCTTTACAGACTAAGATTACACAATTAGAAAATCTAATTTCAGTCTGTATAGGATTAACTCAAGATACAAACATAGATTTTGATGATCTTGAGGTTAAGTTTGGATTATTTACACAACGTATGAAAATAATTAATTCAGACTATACACATTATGAAAATAAATTTCTTGAATCAGATCCATCTGAGGATGAAATTAAAAATGTTTTGGATACTTTTAGTGATCAACAATTAAGGTGGACAGGAGTACAGGCTATCTGCAGCAAAACTCTGTCACAGAGACCTACTGTAACTAGTGGTCAAACACCTGTTACACCTGTAACAACAACAAGTGTCCCATTACCAAGCTTACCTACATTGTCATTACCTATTTTCCAAGGTCATAATTATGAAGAATTCATTAGTGGTTTTCAATCCATAGTAAATTCACGAACTGACATAGATGAGATTGCTAAGTTCAATTACCTTAAATGTCTTGTGAAGGGAGAACCCTATGAACTGATTAAGTCATTTCCGGTGGTCAAAGGCAATTATCAACTAGCCTTACGTGTCTTAGCAGACAATTACTTTGATGCTGACAAGGCTAGAGTTAGACATGCAGTCTTAATATCAAGCTTGAAGCCACCCAAACATTGTTATTCAGACTTACAGGTATTTAGAATTACATTAGACAATAGTCTCAGATCTCTAGGTGCTAAATATGACCTAAGACAATGTGATTGGTTTATCAGTGGTATTGTACAAGATAAGTTGTCACCACAAACTATTGAACGATTAAATATTATGTTCAATAAACGCTATTTCACTTGTGAGGAAATTAGCAATGGTTTACAAACAATAGTTTCGTGCATGCAAGCAACGAGACAAGATGAAAAATCCACAAATCCAGTGGATAATAAACCTTCAACTCAGTATAAAAAGAGTATAACTACTCCCACTAAACCACATAATGGGAAATCCCATATAGGCATTTATCAAGCTGTGAATACAATAGACAGTAAACAGACTGTCACACATAAACGTACTCCAAAATGTGTACTTTGTGATGGAACACATTGGGCACAGTATTGTATTCAATACACATCAATGGAGGCACGTAAACAACGTGTTCATCAGCTGAAAAGATGCATCAAGTGTTTAGGTGAACACAAGGGAGGAAAATGCTCACTGAAGAAGTGTTTTAAATGCAAGGGTATGCATCATACAGCATTATGCCCAAATACTTTTGCTGAACAGCAGCAGACTTCCACAGAATCAGGAAGTCAACAAGCAACAGCATTAAATGTGAGAGATAAGTTTAAAGCAACTGCTCTCCCGATAGCTCGAGTTGAGTTATCTAAAAATTACACAAAACCAATGTGCTAACACTATTTGATCAAGGCTCACAAAGGTCCTTCATAAGAAGAACAGTGCTGCAGAAACTGAATAGACAACCCTATGCCAAAATACAGTTAGATATAGCTGGTTTTTTCCACAATTCTGGTAAACAGACATATGACCTAGCCAGAATCACTGTTGGTCTAGGAAACAGGAAAAAGACAGTAGAAGCTGTGGTAGTAGATGATTTGCCTAAGTCTGTGCAGATCCAGGGATTAAAAGAAACAGTTGCAGCACTGAAAGCAGCTAAGGTCAAGTTAGCCTGTCCTGACATACAGACGGACACAATTAGTCCAATTGATTTAATCATTGGAAGTGATTATTATCACTGTTTTGTGCAAAATATAGTAAGTAAACATGATGTTCACTTGCTGAAAACAGCAGGAGGCCACATGATATGTGGTCCCATTCCCTCTCAAAGTGGGAAAGAAGCTGATATTGATTCAGTGGAAAATGTACTAGTTACGAGAATAACCGCTGATCATGTACCACAGCAAAAATTATCATTACTGGAAGAAATGAATGAACCAGTTGATAAGTTGTGGGATTTAGATGCGATAGGTATTGATGTAAATAAACCAAGCCCACAAGAGTCTCAGACTTATAACCAATATTTGGACACTGTCAAATATAAAGATGGACAGTATTGGGTTAGGTTACCATGGAAATTAAATCCACCACATCTGCCTAGCAATTATCGCATGGCTTTCGGACAGATGAAAGCACAAATACATGAGCTCAGGAAGAATCCAGAGCTACTGACTGTCTATGATAATATCATACAAGAACAGTTGGACAATAAATTCATTGAGGAAATAGTCGAAGATAAGTTGAAGACAAACGCTCATTATCTCCCGCACCATGGAGTCAGAAAAGATTCTGAAACCACTCCACTACGTGTTGTATATAATTGCAGCGCACGTGCAAATAAAGATGTAGCAAGTCTTAATGACTGTCTGATGACCGGACCCTCACTAACTGAGAAGCTTGGAGACGTGCTTATGAAATTTCGCACAAACCCATATGCCTACACGGCTGATATTTCCAAGGCTTTCTTAAGAGTAGGACTACAAGAAATAGATAGAGATTATACTCGATTCTTGTGGCCTGAAAATCCACATGATCCTCAAAGTCCTGTGAAAACTTATCGTTTCAAATCAGTATTATTTGGTGCAACATCCTCTCCATTCTTACTAGAAGCTACTCTAAATACACATTTGAAGAAATCTGAAAGTCCCTTCAAAGAAGTCTTAAAGAAAAGTTTCTATGTGGACAATCTTCAAGGTACTGTGAATAAAGAGGAGGATTTGAAATCCTTATACAGAGAAGCTAACAAGGAGATGAAAGAAGCAAATATGCCTCTAAGGATGTGGAATACAAATTCAAAGCAATTAAGGGAACTTATCAAAGAAGATTTCCCTGAAACTGAAATTCCTGATTGCAACAATATGCTGGGACTTAATTGGAACACACAGGAAGATACTTTGAGTCTCAAAAGGATAAACAATAAATCATGCAGTACACTCACTAAACGTAGTTTACTGTCAGAGGTATCACAATGTTTTGATCCTCTAGGACTCGTCTCACCAATTACCATAAAAGGTAAAATGCTTATGCAAGATGCATGGAAGCTCAAAATTGGATGGGATGAGAACTTGCCTCTAGAAATGAGTCAAGCATGGGATGAAATATCCAAGGAGTTTAAACAACTTCATCAAATTAAATTTCCCAGACAAATAGGTCAAGAGGGAAACAAGTACACATTACATGTGTTCTGTGATGCGTCAACCAGAGGTTATGGCGCTGTAGCTTACATGAGTAATGCTGAAGGAAGTACACTAATTACTTCAAAGGCCAGGGTAGCACCCTTGAAGGTCAGAACAGTACCACAATTGGAACTGACAGCACTCTATGTAGGTACAAAATTAGCTGTCTATCTCAACAAAGTACTTGATCATCTCACTATTGAGAAAACCGTGATCTGGAGTGATAATGAGGCAGTTCTCCAGTGGTTAAGAAATAATAAGAGTAAGTTGGTCTATGTACAGAACAGAGTAGCAGAAATAAAAGAGATGCAGAGAGATTATCTCTTTCTTCACGTCTCTACCCAAGAGAATCCAGCTGACATGTTGTCACGTGGTGTCCCACTCAAGAAATTTGTGGATAATAAATTATGGCTCCACGGACCGAACTGGCTCTCTAATGAAAATAACTGGCCTCAGCAAAAAGCTCACATTATGCCAGAAGAAACAGTCTGCTTGAACACAGCAGAAATAAGTTGTGTAAATACTGCAGACACAACAGAAATAGTCATTGATGGATCTAAATACTCATCTTTGGGTAAACTATTAAGAGTTACAGCTCTTGTCTTTGAATTCATTAAAAGAATAAAACCTGATTATGAATGTCTTGAACCCATTAAATACTGGGTGAAACTAATACAGAAAGACGTTTTCTCTACAGAATATAAATTTCTAGAAACACAAGATAAATCCCCAAAGAAACCTGTCATGATTAATTCTTTAGGACTTTATCTCGACTCAGAAAAGATTATAAGATGTCGAGGAAGAATTCATAATTCTTCACTACCTAAAGAAGCCATACATCCAATATTGATCCCCAAGAATCATTGGCTAACAAAACTGATTGTGCAAAACGCCCACAGTAACGTGTTACATGGTGGGGTAGCTGACACACTTTGTCATATACGACAATCCTACTGGATACCTCAAGGTCGACAAAGTGTGAAAAAACAAATAAAGGACTGTATTACTTGTCGTCACTACGATATGCGAGTATGTCAGTATCCAGGTCCACCTCCATATCCCTCTGAAAGAGTTTGTCATATCACTCCATTTGAGGTGACAGGTGTAGATTACACTGGACCAATAATTTTAACCAAAACAGTTGACAAAGTTCCCATCAAGGTGTACATCTGTTTGTTCACTTGTGCTACAACTAGAGCAGTACATCTAGAAGTAGCCACTGACATGTCTGCTGAAACTTTTATCAAATTATTCAGAAGGTTTGCAGCCAGAAGGGCATGTCCCAGACTGATGATTTCAGATAATGCAACGAACTTTGTTGCTGGTGCTGCTTATATAAGCAAGATCTTTGATCAACCAGAAGTACAACAGATGCTGAATCAACGCAGATGTCGTTGGAGATACATTCCTCCTAAATCTCCATGGCACGGCGGATTTTATGAAAGAATGATCGGCATTGTAAAACGTTGTTTAAGGAAGACTCTTCATCGTCAGAGAATAGACTTAGAAGAATTCCGTACAGTTGTGACTGAAATAGAAAATAGAGTCAACAACAGACCTCTAACTTATGTTACCGATGATCTGGACAATTTAGAAGTGTTAAGTCCATCTCATTTACTCCATGGCAGAAGGCTCGAACCTGTTCCTCCCATGAATGATAAAGAAATCATAGAGGATCCTACTTATTTCGAACCTGAGCAACTCAGACGTAAATTCAAACACCTTAATAAAGTGATTGAACGTTGGGAGAAAATTTGGCGAGAAGACTATCTCACCTCATTGAGAGAACACTTCTATGGAGCTGGTATTCCTGAAAATCATAAGTCCTTAAGACCTGGTGACATAGTGATTATCGACAATGATGGTCCGAGGTCCCAATGGCCACTTGGAAAAATTGTGACCATATATCCTGATGCAAATGGAATCATCAGGACAGTTGATGTTTTGAGCAAAGGTGTAGTGAATAAGCGGACAATAAATAAACTAGTGCCGTTAGAATTACACAGTGTTGAAAACAAAATTAGTGATTCTCCAGAAACCACACAGACTAAAGCTGTTCAGAAAAGACAAGCAGCAGTGGTGGCGAGTGAGAAAATTAAATTAATGTTAAGTGATGAATAGTTCACCTGCAGCGAACCTCCGCCGCCCCCCAGTGTGGAGAAATTTTCTCCAGGAGGGGGGTATCAGCCCCCTTCAGCCCCCTTCAGCCCCTTCAGCCCCTTTCAGCCCTGAGTGGCCAAGCCACTCAGAAGGGGCGAGCGTCTTGTTTACTGCTAGAGTGAGTAATTGATCACAGATGCTATGCCACGTAGTCAAATGACCTCTGCTCCTTGCAGCGGTGTTGCAACGTGTATTTTTATAAGAGACAATACATTCTTACTTTAGCAGGACAATGAAGGAAAATCCTGCTCCCACTTTATTACCATAGTAAAAATAGTGTACATTGTTGTCTACGCTTAAGACAGCAAGAAACAAACATTTTGCTTTGCTTCATCGAGGAGGTGACAAGGATGCAAGGTACTAGGTCAGCGTTTTTTTTTTGTGCTGGGGCAGTGACGGCATGGAGCACTGTGGCGTCTGGGAGACTATCTTTGACTCTAGTGAGAGTGACACTGACGCCAGGATAACTAGCAAAGAACACTGATCTGTGCGTTAGTGTGGACAAAGTGTCTCACAAAACACGATAAACATAAGAAAAGTGTGATCAGCTTCTCTTGTGATACATTGTGAACAATAAAGACAAATCTTGTGGAACATAGTGTACCAGTGTGCGTTTCCTAGACAATGGAAGACGTGGACATCCAAGGACACTTCAGCTTCTATCAAGTCACCGATATCTGTCGAAGGTGTTGAGAACACCATAGCTCACGTTACAAAGAGCAAGGTATGTTACGAATTTCTTGTAGATCGGGGGATTGCGCAATTCTTGAGTCACAAGGAGTTTGTAATCAACCTATAATCGGCAGTAAGGTGTGGACTTTTGAGTCCAAACAAGTAGGTATTTCGTCAGCCATCATCGAATGAAATATGCTGACATAACACCCCTAGGGGTAATTTATACTTACAAATTGTATCTCTTGACAGCCCACTGTTGTGATGGTTTCGACAGCTTCTAGACCTCGTCTGCAGGGGCGGCTGTGTAGACGAATTGCTGTCATTTATCAGCTAAGTGTTCATTATATATAGTCATAATAAACACAGCAGGTAAGGCTAAAATTTCTCAACATCACCTCTGGCTTGCTTAAACAGCTGTGCTGAGCTGAACAACAACAGCAACATACAAGTGACGCTGAACACGTGACTTGAGAAACAGCGTGGGACACTGCAGCGTGGGGTCACTGGGACACCACTTACAATTCTCGAAGAAATTCGGCAAATTTCGGCTGGATCCTGCTTGTACCTGTGTCTGGATGCTCAAACGTGCAGACACGACGTCAGGATAACTCGTTGAGAGATGGATGCTTGTTGTGTAGGGGGATGAAGTGAACAACTTCATTCCTTCCTTCCTTTCTCTATCTGGGCAAACACACTGCTGCGACCACCGCTTTCCACCATTTATAAAAGGATTATTTAGTGTTCTGGTAGCGGGGAGTAAATGATACGTCTTCGGAGGCTTCTTACTTTATTGTTAAGTCATGGTGGGTACACAGGCTTGTGTGTTGTGCCCATGGCCTGGGAGGGCCATGCCCACGAGAGAGAGCTAGGAGTAGGCCTTGTGTCTTCCTGCTAGGCCGCTGTGTGAGTGAGAGCGTGGCAAGGGCAGGCAGGCTGAAGTGGCAACGCCTATAGGTGGCAGCACCAGCATGGCGCAAAATATGAACTAAGCTGGCAGACAGCATGGGCTGTCTGTGCAGAGAGTACAGGCTGTCTACACTCCCTCCAATATTTCCTAGGCCAACCCCTACCCCACCTTCCCTCATCTACAAATTTATACACTCTCGAAGTCATTCTATTTTGTTTCTTCCTCTCTACATGTCTGAACCACCTCAACAATCCCTCATCAGCCCTCTGGATAATAGTTTTTGGTAATCCTGCACCTCCTCCTAATTTCCAAACTAAGAGTTCTCTATTATATTCACACCATGCAATGCCCTCAGACACATCTCCACTGCCTCCAGCCTTCTCCTTGTTGCAACATTCACCACTCATGGTTTCACACCCATATATGAGCATTAGTATAGAATAGGGTAGCAGCACACTGCAGATGTATCCAATTTGGTTTAATATTAAAAACCTATCTGACCATAAACTCAGACACCACAAAATTTACTGTTGTCTTGAGAAAAATGACTTGTTTCACATATTACATTCATTAGGGAACACTAAACTTGCAGAGTCATACTGATTCTGGGAAAATGGCAGACATTCAGGCTTAAACCAAAGAAAGGGAGAGCAGGTCAAATTCTTTGGATTAAGAGCTTTGACTGACTTCAAGGAACCTCTCTTGTAAGGTTTACATTTCCCAATAAATCAACAAAATAAGGATGAACACTAAATCAAGTTTGCTGTATCTTGGACCATCATTAAATCACAACTGGTTCAAATCACACCCGAACCTTGTATAGATGTTTTAATATCTAATTTTTAGGTTAATTGTGAATTGTCCCAGCCAGCCAAGTTTAGTTTAAGTTTAATATGTTTATTATGCACCCAGCCAAAAGATTACCAAGGCATTAAGATATATACAGAGGTAATTTTTTACAAAGGTAATGAACTCACAATTTACAAAGCTTTACATGTGGCTCACAATCAAGGTCTCCAGGTCAGGGCCAAGGCATTAAGATATATACATTTTTTTGCTTTACATGTGGCTCTTCCTCAGGGTGGACAGATGGTACTGATTGGGCTTCTCAAAGCACCACTTTACGTTGAGAATGTCCTCGCCGATGTCATCTTCAAGTCTATCACTCTCAAAACCATTCATGGGCGGAGGTATGCTTAAATCTCCACCATTTATTTATTTATTTATTTATTGCTTCTAAAACATTACACTAACATCATTATTACATTCCTGGGTAGTTCTAAGCCTGTAGGGATCATAATGCAAATGGTCATTGGCAGAAGTACATAATCGGTCCAGGAACTGGGCTGCAAAGTTTGATAGCAAATAATCACACTTTATGAGAGAGGGGTCATTCCAGTTCATGGGGGAAGTGCTGAACCCATAGGGGTCATATAGTGCCTGAGAAATGGGAGTTAGTAAGCTTTCATTCAAGGGACTGGAGATCAACTCTAATTCCTTGGATTAAAATTACAGTATATTCATTGGGGAAGATGAATAACCCTTTGGAAATCATGCAGCACCTGAGAAATGGGAGGTAATCTGATTTGATTCAAGGTAAAAGAATAACTCTAATTCTTTGCATCAATACACAAATAACCAGCACATAGGAGAAACTCAACAAAAGAGTTAAGTCAAGGGAGCCAGTATATATATTTGTTAATAGTCCAAGATGAACGAAAATGTCACAAGTTTCTCTCTTTATGTGCCGGTTATTTTTGTATTGCTGCAATCACGGTATTGTGCCTTTTTATTTTATCTTGGATCAAGATTCCTTAACTAACATTCAGGCACCCCCTTCCATAACTGAAGATTAAAAGCTGCCTCCCATACATATTTACCAAGCACTTTTTTTTTTTTTTGTGACAACTGTTTTCTGGTCTCAGCTGTTCAAAGTTCTCGATGTTTTTACCCCTGGGGGTTGAGAACCTTTTCCTTGGTAAGAGAATGAAGGGCGTAGATAAGGTAGACTAAATATTTGCAATTCATTTGAAATTTTGCCTGTTATTGTTATGATATACGTATATTAAAAATAAGTTTTGGTGTTGTAACGTATCTGATGATCATCTGAACTAATGTGTTTCTCTGGATGGCAGGATTTTCCACACATGGAAGGAGTGTGAAAGGCTCCTGGCTGATGGTCTGGTGGATGTCTATCCAGTCATCTCTCATCAACTTCCCATGACACAGTACCTACATGCTTTTGATTTGTTCATAACAGGTGGTGCCTGCAAGATTATCCTCGATCCCCAGAACTGACCCCATGGTTCCTACAGTGATATGTATATTCTTTACTATTATACCATCAGTATGTAAGTGATATTTTCAACCTGCAATACAGTTAATTTTATATGGTACTGTACTGTAGACCACAATAAGCTTAAAATTATATTCATGAAGCTCAAAGCCTCAAGGGGCAATGCAGCACCTACAGAATTGGAGGTAATTAATCTTATTCCACGAAAATGGTGTAGCTCCAATTCCTTGGATCAAGAGCCCTTCAGCAGGCCCTTGAAAGTCTAATTAAATGAACCATTACAATAATCAGAGTGGCCAGTGACAAAATTTCCACAAAGGAGACCTGGTTCAACTTGAAAGATAAGGAAATGCCTTTTGAATGCAACATACAGGGTTATAAACTATTCCACACTGATAGTATCAACAAGAAGGGTGGTGGAGTGGCGATGTAAGTCAGAGATAATTTAAATTATTGTGTTAGACATGATATAAGATTAGAAACATAGGACACAGAATCTGTTTGGCTACAGTTTACTGAGGGGTGTGAAAAATTAATTTTGGGTGCGATATATAGGCTGTTATGGGACGAAATTCATAAGGCATCTAGATATGAAAATGTTACGTTAATGGGAGATTTTAACTTTAGAGAAATTGATTGGAACAATTTGACAGGAAATTTTAAGTCTAGTGACTTTCTTGATACGGTTCAGGATTGCTTTTTAAATCAGTTTGTGACAGAACCAACTAGAGGACACAACCTGCTTGACTTGGTTCTTGCCAACAAAGAATCACTAATTAATAATCTTGAAGTATGATGAGCTTGGGGAGAGCGATCACAAATCACTTAGTTTCAATATATTATGGAATTACCCAGCAAACTGCAATCAAGTCTCTGTCCCAGACTTCTGCTTGGCCAGTTTCATGGGAGTGACAAACTACCTGGTTGGGCTATATTGGGATGACCTGACTATGGGTCAGGTAGGTGATCTTGGTTGCCAATATGACGTTTTTCAGAGCATAGTTCCAGCTGCCCTGACAACTTTTGTTACGAGTAGGGAAATTAGACCTAGAAAAATGATCCCAAATTGATGAACAATAGATTAACATATCTCATTAGTCAAATGAGAGGCATATATAGGCGTATCAAAAGAGGGGATGGGCAGTTAAGAAATCAATATATTCAATTAAAGTGAGAAATAAAAATAGGAATAAGAAAAGCAAAAAGGGATTATGAGGCTAAGATCACAAGGGATTCGAAGACTAGCCCAAAAGGGTTCTTTCAGGTATATAGAAGTAAGATTAGGGAAAAGATAGGCCCACTAAATCACATAAGACTAACTCAGGTCAGATCACTGACAGTGATAAGGATATATGTGAAATTTTCAATCATACATCCTCTCATTTTTCTCAGGAAGATACTAGCGATATTCCAGAAATAATGAATTATTTGAACAGGACGATAATAAACTATGCACGATTGGGGTAACTAGTGACATGGTCCTCAGACAAATACAGAAATTAAAACCTAACAAATCCCCAGGCCCTAATGAACTGTTTGCAAAGGTGTTAAAGGGATGTAAAGAGGAACTTAGCAAACCTTTGGCTAATCTTTTCAACACATCACTACAAAGTGGTATAGTGCCTGATGAGTGCAATATAGCAATTGGAATACCTATTTACAAGGCAGGTGACAGGGCGTTAGCGTCGAACTATAGACCAATAAGCCTTACCCCTATAGTGGGAAAATTTATGGAATGAATAATTGCCGAGGCAATTCGTAGCCATCTTGAAAGGCATAAATTGATTAATGAATCTCAACATGATTTTACTATGGGGCATTCCTGGCTTACAAATTTACTAATTTTTTTAATAAGGGTGTTTGAGAATGTAGATCATGGTAATGAATATGATATTGTGTATATGGACTTCAGTAAGGCTTTCGATAGAGTTCCACACCAGAGGCTATTGAGGAAACTTAAGGCACACGGAATAGGAGGAGAAATTTTTTTTGCTGGGTAGAGGCATGGTTGACAAATAGACAGCAGAGAGTTTGCATAAATGGGGAGAAATCAGAATGGGGGCACGTCACAAGCGGTGTTCCTCAGGGGTCAGTGTTGGGCCCGTTGTTGTTCACAATTTACATAAACAACATAGATGAGGGAATAAATAGCGACATAAGCAAATTTGCTGATGACACCAAAATAGGCCGTCCAATTCATTCTAATGAGGAAATTAGAGCACTCCAGGATGATTTGAATAGACTGATGCAATGGTCGGAGAAGTGGCAGATGCAGTTTAATATTGACAAATGCAAAGCTCTAAATATTGGACAGGTAAATAACCATGCCACATATAAAGTATTATTTAGGAGAAAATTATTTAGGAGTTCTGGTTAGCAGTAATCTGAAACCTAGATAACAGTTTATAAGTGTTCGCAATAAAGCTATAAATAATAGAAATCCTCAGGTTGTTCTTCAACTCTATATATCCTTGGTTAGGCCTCATTTAGATAATGCTGCACAGTTTTGTCACCGTATTGCAGAATGGATATAAATGCTCTGGAAAACGTACAGAGGAGAATGACAAAGATGATCCCATATATCAGAAATCTTCCCTATGAGGAAAGACTGAGGGCCCTGAATCTGCACTCTCTCGAAAGGCGTAGAATTAGGGAAAATGCTGAAAATATCCAGCAAAGACAGGACTCGCAGCAATGGTTTCAAGTTAGAAAAGTTCAGATTCAGGAAGGATATAGGAAAGCAGTGGTTTGGTAATAGAGTTGTGGATGAGTGGAACAAACTCCCGAGTACCGTCATAGAAGCTAAGACGTTGTGTAATTTTAAAAATAGGTTAGATAAATACATGAATGGGAGTGGGCGGGTGTGAGTTGGACCTGACTAGCTTGTGCTACTAGGTCTTATGCTGTGCTCCTTCCTTAAGTGGAAGTGACCTGACTAGGTGGGTCATTGGTTTAAGCAGGGGAATGACATGGACCTGCCACGCATGGGTCACTAGGCCTGTTGCAATGTTCCATCTTTCTTATGTTCTTACGTTCTTGTAAGATTTCTGAATTTTACGACCACAATCCCTTGACTTTCATAAATACAATGAAATCAAACAATGCCCGGATTCTGGGGTGGGCTCTCAGAATTCAACCCTATTTATTAGCATACATCATTTAAAAGAATAAAGTAATGTTCCTGCTGATGCTCTTTCACGTCCATAATAAAGTGAATAAATTGACAGTTCTATTGAGACACCTCTGTCTAAAAATTACTTAAAAAAATTAAACAACTATTCAAATTTCTGTTATATTTCTCATATGTATTTTTTTTTTATTTGAAGTTACTATATGTGAATATAGTAAGTTTGTGTGTCAAGCTGGAATGTGATCGAGAGACTTGGCTGTCTACTTGCCTCCTCTCCCTCATCCCTGACTACTCTCATATATATTAGTGACGAGCTGATGGAATATCGAGAAGTCGGGCTGTCTACTGGCCTCTTCTCCCGGATCCAAAACCCTTACGGAGTGAGGCACAAATTTAAAACTCTAGATCCTTACGATGTGGTTTATGGTATACTTCACCATACAAAATTCTGTGACAAACTTCCTGGTGTGACTCACTGCTGTGAGGCTAGGGGAGTGTTATGCTGAAATGTGGCCTTGTAAGACATAACTTTCATATTTGTTCATCTATCTAATATTACATTGCAATTATCCTTGTTAGTAGCTAAAATGAAATTATCAGCTTTAAAATATTATATAATCATTTTTTTATTTCTCATTATCATTATATGTATATATTTATATGAAAAATTTGTTAGGAAATGGATTGTTCACTATGGGTGACGTCCAGTTAATAATTGTGTGGCTATTGGCCTCTGCACTACTCACCTGACACAAGCTGATGTCAGGGGTGCATGGTGTGATATTGGTACTGCAGTACAAAGCCTCTCGCTGTCTCGAGAAGGTCTATTTGGTTTTCTCCTATATTCAAGTCAAGAAGTTATCTACAGTAATGTAAATTCTCTCAGACTCTAAAAAACATAGTAATTGTATGACTCCAAGTTTTATTAGAAGATCTATTAAGTATAAAGGACTTCTATTATACTGTTCAAATTACATGTCGTTAATCTTCATAAATCTCAGTTTGGAGACGGTAACTTTATCAGTTCTCTGTGTAAAGAGCCAATCAGCTAGAATAGATATTATTGTAAACAGTGTATATAATTAAGAAGTCTGTTAGGTGGTTGTATTTAATTGATAAATAAAAGATATCATTAAAATACCTTATACATGTATTCATGACATAATATACGCCATATTAAAGACGTTTTATTCGAAGTTTTTATGTTTTCTTCACTTACATCATAACTTATTATTACTTTTTGTTAATGGGTATATCTTATACGAATATACGAATAAACCCATAGACGCAACCCACATACCCTAAAACAATTCATAATAGTCTTCTATTACGTACACAGGTAAATAATGGTGTGTCAGACATGGTCGTAGCAGAATAATGTTTGCCTTCAAGTATATACACTATGTACAATGTGCTAATTTAACGATGGGTACTCTATTGATCATTAAACCCTTAGCACCCAGTTAGCTGGTTGGGAGGCAGTCTATATGGGAGTGTGACATATGCCGAATAAAATGTAACATAATCAAATAACCCGCAGATAGAAGAGAGGAGCCTACGACGACGTTTCGGTCCGACTTGGACATTTACAAAGTCACACTAACGAGAAGTAAGACGGGTTCGCTCTCTCCCGACCTGTAAGATGCTTAGTCTTGACGTTGAGTCCCTCTTCACCAATGTCCCTCTTGATGATGTCCTTGATTTTCTTAGAGAGAAGGCCCATGAAGGGTTTCTTCATCTCCCTATACCAATTGATGTCTTTCTTGATCTTATCCGCCTCTGTGTGGACTCTAATTCCTTTTCCTTCCAAGGGAAATATTATTCTCAAATCTTCGGTGTCGCTATGGGCTCTCCTCTCTCTCCTGTCCTTGCTAATCTTTACATGGAATACTTCGAGACTGTTCTTCTTACCATCGATGTGCACCCTTCACTCTGGCTCTGCTATGTTGAGGACATCTTTGCTCTGTGGCCTCATGACTCCGGTCTCTTCCAACCTTTTCTTGAAGCTCTTAATAATCTTGCCCCTTCCATTAAGTTTAAAGCTGAATGGGAATCTAATTCCTTGCTTCCTTTCCTCGATGTCCATCTCCACCGCTCAGATACAGGTTTTTCCTTTTCCGTTTACCGCAAACCTATGCACAGTGGCATGTACATTCACTACTTTTCCTATCGTGCTTCCCCTGTCAAGAAAAGTGTTCTTATCTCCCACTTTTTTCGTGCCCTCCGCATCTGTGATCCTCAGTTCCTTCCAACAGAAATTTCCACGCTTCATAATTCGTTTTCCCGTCTTGGCTACCCTTCCCATTTCATAGACTCTGCCCTCTCACGTGCTAAACGTAATTTCTTCTCTCCCAAACTCTCTACTCCTGGGAACTCTTCTGTCCTCTGCCTTCCCTACATTTCCGGTCTTTCTAATCTCAACAATTCTCTCCGTCTCTTAGACATCAAGCGTACTTTCCGCCAGACTAACACTCTTCGCACTATTCTCGTTCATACCTCTCCTCCCTCTACAGATGTTCCTAGTGTCTACTCTATTTCTTGCTCCTCCTGTCCTCTTCAATACTTTGGAGAAACTGGCCGATCTCTTTCTGACAGACTTAGGGAGCACAAAAAATAGTGTTAGGCTTGTCGACATTAACAATGCTCGTTTCTGTCACGTCAGAGATCATAGCCATCCTATTGACTGATCTTCTGCTAAAACTTTCCCTACTTCCAACTTTAACAGTCGCCGTCTGGTTGAGTCCTCCCTAATACACAATTTTCCTTGTATGAATCTTAGTCCTGGCTTCGTCTCTGCAGATGCCTTCCTCTCCCACTACATTGCAAAATGCTTCAAACTTCAGAACACCCGTAAATTAACCTGATTCCTCCTTTTTTTCTTCTTCTCCCTCTTTCCTGTTCCTCTTTCCTTTTTCTCTTCTGGGTTGTCTTTCTTTCCTCTGTCTTGTGTTTCTCTTCCTTCTTTATTTATTTCATTATTTCCTCTCCCCCAACCTCTGTGTTCATGCTCTCCCTCTGTGGGCACCTAGCTCCCTTGCAGTGCTCCCCTTTCTCTGTATTTGACTGGCTCCTCCTTACTTCCCAATTTCTACTTCCATCTCCGCCACTACTACTACCACTACTACTACTACTACTACTACTACTACTACTACTACTACTACTACTACTACTACTACTACTACTACTACTACTACCACTACCTCTTGCTGCCTATATATACCCGTCCTGCTCTACTTCTCGTGTGTGTTACTTTGTAAATGGTCCAAGTCGGACCGAAACGTCGTCGTAGGCTCTTCTCTTCTATGTGCGGGTTATTTGTTTATCGTTCCAGTCACGGTATTGTGCCTTTTTTTTGTTATTTATGTAACATACTCTTTGCAAGCCACACCCCTACCCCAAAAGGGTTCTAATAGCCGGGACTAGGCCCCCACCTCCATGGGTAGCATACTGCTATGGCACTGAATAATAAAGAAACTGCCTTTTCTCTCAACCATCCAACTCATTAGATAGAGCTCAACTTTTTCTCGAGACTCAAACTCAGTCCTAGACCGAGACAGCATATAGCAGACCTAGCATTGGTTCAAGACACCTGCAGATGGCATCAGAATGTCCCCCTCAAAAAAAAAAAAAAAAAAAAAAAAAAAGGGAGATAGACTAGAGGACTGTGATCACTGTAGACTGTGACCATCTGGGACCACTGCCCCACAAAGATCTCAAAATGTTCCAATGCAAGTATTAGAGCTAGGACTTCCTTCTCTATGGTGGCATAAAGCCTTTAGTGAGCTTGATGCTTGGCAGAAAAGTAAGCTACAGGCTGTAACCGATCTTATCCAGATTTCTGTAGGAGTACAACCCACAACTCTTGATTTGCATGCATAAACCTGTAATACAAAAGGTTTTTGAAAAATCGGGAGACAGAGAATGGGTACAATAGATGGTGCCCGTTTGTCTGTATTAAATACTTCTTGACACTCTGGGGTCCAATGAAACTGCTTTTTCTGACTGGTAAGTGAGGTTAGGGGGTTACAACATCTGCAAAGTTCTTACAAAAGCGTATGTAAAAACCTGCCATCTATGAAAAACGCTAGAGGGATTTCCTATCATAAGGTACTGAGTATTACTCAGTGGCCAAAATTTAAGCAAATTTAGGGGCTGTCGTACTTTCAAGTCCTTTAGTAGCCTGATGGATCAGCCTCTGGAATTTGGCAGGCGAGTTCGACATTCCAAATCTGGTAACAGTGTATTGATTGTGACCTCCTGGCATCACGAAGGCAGAGATTTCCTTGGCTTTATCTGTCATAGGTACCCAATAGTAACCTTAAGGAAGTCTAGTTTAGAGACGAAAGGGACCTTACCCACAGAGTCCACTACACCACCCAAACGTGGCAGAGTAAACATTGACCTTATTTACCTTACGGTAGTCTGTACATATTCGAAAACCTCCATCAAACTTTTTAACAAGGATGCACGGTGAAGCTCACGGACTGGACTCCTCCTCCACTAATCCGTGTTCTAAGAGAAATGCTACCTCCTGTTGAAGTATCTTTTGTTTTTTGGGATTAGCTCTGTAGGGGGAGAGTTTAATAGGTTTAGTGTTTCCAACATTTACATCATGATATCCCAGGGTACATCCGAACATATGTCAGGGTAAGTTTGTAAGAGGACAGTTACACTTATTACTTGGTCTTTAGACAGCCCCAACATTAAAGAGTTAGAGTCCTTAAGAAGGACAGAAAGTTTAGAAAGTTTAACTTGGATCTCTGAAATGACATGCATGGATTGAAGGTCATCTACAGAGGCAGAGGAGAGTCATTACTGGGACTGTATGTGGGCTATTAGACAATTAAATCTGATTAATGAGGTAAATTTTACTTTTTGTGGGCTTATCAACGGGAGTTACCACATAATTTACATCAGAAACTTTTCTTATTATCTGTATGGTTCCTACAAATGTAGTTTTTAAGGTGTGGCCAGGAACAGGTTTCTGTACCAGCACCTTGTCTCCTCGTTTGAAGAAGGGTTGTAGAGTGTTATGCAGGTGTCTTCTCCCATCCATCCTTCCTTGAGCACTCGCAGAGGACCTCATACATTGTGCCCGAAGATTAGTTCAAATGGACTGTACCCTGTTGATTCCTGCACAGTTTCTCTCATTGCAAATAGTAACACAGGAAGTGATTCATTCCAGTCTGTAGGAAAATGCATGCAAAAGGTCCTCATCATGGTTTTTAAGGTCTGATGAAATCTCTCCAAGACGCCTTAAGGCGGGACTGAGGATGATAGGCAGTGGATAATTTATGAATTATACCTAGCCTAGTTAAAGCTTCTCTAAAAGCTTTAGCTGTAAAGTTAGTACCCTGGTCACTCTGAATAGACTTAGAAATGTAAAAGTAAGATAAATTATGGCTTTAGTGTTTATACTGAACATTGGGACTGCTTCCGGATACCTAGTAACTTTAACCATGACAGTGAATAAGTATTGGCTCCCTGACTTGGATTTTGGTAATGGTCCCACACAACCAATGATTAACTCATCAAAGGATTCTCCATCTGCAGGTATGGGATGAAGTAGTGCGGGTTAATGGGGTGTCCAGGTGTACCTACTGTTGGACATTCTCTACAAAAGCGGATGTGATTCTTCACATTTAGCTATATTTTTGGCCAGTAAAACTCTTGATATTCTATAAAGAGTTTTTGTAATTCCCAAATGACTTCCTAAAGAGGAATTGTGAGCCATGTTCAAAATTTGTGACTTAAATTTCTTAGGAACTACCAGTATCTAATTTTGGACTTCCTATTACCTCCTTACCAGTCTCTGTGCAGAGCAGTAGGTTGTGTTTAATTTTATGCTTAACTGGGTGATCTGAGTGGGATTCAGCCATGGCTGCCTGAAAAGTGAAGTTTAAGGAAGGATCGCTTCGCAGTTCTTCCCGAGAGGACAGTCCCTCGGGCATGGAAACTGAGATATCTGGTAATCCTGCTAACCTGGAGTAGGAAGGCTTGATCTGGTACTTTTCATTAGCCTTAGATCTGAGTCGTATTCACGACAGACATTTCTTGGGATTTTGCCCGAGTTATGGCTAACATCAGAGAATTAGTCATTACAGGTTCTGGACATTTTTCAAATTAAGAACGTTATTACCCAGTAATAACACTGCATCTTTCATAGGGAATCCATCAGATACACCTACAGTCAAATATCTTAAGTAAAGGGACATAAAATACAGTTCCTCCGAATGCTTCTAAGGGAACGAAGGAGAGGAGTGCAATGACATCTTTTCAGAAAGTGAGAGGACTTCCTCTCTTATAAGGGAACAATAAGCCCTGGTATCCTTAAAAGTGGATACTTCAATTTTTTTTTCATTCCCCTGAAGAGAGATGTGGCACGTACTATAATATGGTGTCATACAGTCATCTACTTTTTGATTCATTTCATTTGGAATCATGTTGATTTTCTCTAAGGGTTGGGCTTATTTGATTTCACACTGGGACATCTAGCTTTAATATGGATGTGTTTGTGACAAAGATATCACACTAGCTCTTAGACTCTCTGTTGACCTTGTGGTTAGTGCCAGTCTGTGTATTGATGCTGTTTACCATGCTGCCAGAGGATCTGATGTCATTGCTCACCATACGTCTTATTTGGTTGGCGTCGTTATTCACTTTCAGTATGTCCCTTCACATTCCATTCAGGGACCTGTCCACAACGATTTTTAGTCTTACCAGGCTGTTGGTAAGAAAGAATTAACTGTTCGGACAAGGAACGGGTGGCCTTGGTGTCAGCAAGCCTGGCTGTTTCTAAAACTCAAACCTCTGGCTCAACAGATTCCAGCAGGTTAACCACTAAAAGCAGCTGGATAAGGTCACTAAAATTAGCAACACTACTGGCCCTGTACTACTTCGTGAAATTCTTCGACTGCTGCCGCACAAAGTCTACATGGGATTGACCCGACTGACGCTTATTTAATTTGAACTCTTTCCTATACTTGGCGGAAATACACTGATATGCCCCAAGAACCATTGATTTAACAACCTGATAATCAGCAAAGTCTCTACCAAAACAACTGTGAACTTTTGCGCTTTGGGCACAACGCTGCACACACCAGTGTTGCTCAATGTTTCCCAGGCCACCTCAGTGCACGAGCCTGGTTTTCAAATGCCTCAAAAACTGTTCAGGCTCACACTCAACAAAGTGAGGTACTAACGACACTGCATATAGAAGTTGTCACCAATAGCCTGAATAAATTACCTCCTCTCCTTATCTCGAGAGAATTCCTCTTTAGCAAATGCTCACTGCTCTCTGAATGTTTAAAGATTGAGTTTAGCTAACTCTAGCACTAATGAATCTGACTCGACTTGAGACAAACCCGGTGCACCACCTGCTTCACGAGATTGCTGGTCTGATTGCTCTGGCATTAGCTCTCCCACATTACGAAGAAACCTAAGCAGAGATCGGCAATTAATAGCCCCTGTTGCGGGAGATACCTCAACAATAGAATATAATGTATATATGCCTTTACCAGATGACATATACGAGTATGTACAATATGTACAGATATTACAGTAGGTGTACACCACGGCGATAAATAGCAAAGCCAGAGAGTGTGCACCATGCTCAGCCAGCGGTTAGGCAAGTCTGTTAATTCGCTTACCAGAAGTGAGCCACGCTGCTTCAGTTTTGGCGGGCCTGCCTGTGATTGGAAAATGAATCAATCACAGGCAGGCCCGCCAAAATTAAAGCAACGTGGTTCACTTGTGGTAAGCGAATTGACAGACTTGCCTAACCGCTGGTTGAGCATGGTGCACACTCTCTGGCTTTGCTATTTAACGACAGGTACCCTACTGATCGTTAAACTCTTAGCACCCGGTTGGCTGGTTGGGTGGCAGCATGCCACATCTTTCTCATATTTCCGTTCATTCTAATCTCAACAACTCTCTCCATTTCTTAGGCATCAAACTTACTTTTCGCCTACCTCGTACCTATCTCCCTGCAATTGATGCCCCTGGTGTCTGCTCTATTTCATGTTCTTTTTGTCCCCCTCTTTCTGACAGACTTAAGGAGCACAAAAAAGTGTTAGGCTTGCCTAATTGGTTCTATGCTAAAACTGTCTATCATACTTCTATCCTTCACAATTGTCGTCTTGATGAAGCATCCCTTACACACAACTTTCCATGTATGAATCTTAGTCCTGGCTTTGTCTCTGTAGATGCCTTCCTTTCTTATTACATTATCAAATGCTACAAACTTCAGAGCACTCGTGACTTGACATGATCCTTTCTTTTCTCCCTACTTCTTTTCTTTTACTTTTTTCATATTTCTTTCTTTGATTCCTTCCTTCTGCCTTTAGGTCTTTCCCTTGTGGTCCCATAGCTCTCCTGCAGTGCTCCTTTTTCTTGTCCTTGACTGACCCCACTTCTACTACTACTACAATTCCACTCCTTCATTATTATTATTATTATTATTATTATTATTATTATTATTATTATTATTATTATTATTGTTATTATTAATATTATTATTATTATTATTATTATTATTATTATTATTATTATTATTATTATTATTACTTCTACATTCTACCGTTTCTCCTACTATTACTACTGCTACTATTGCCCCCCTTCGTTCCTCTTTCCATTTCTTGTGGCAAAAACTACTCCCCCAACTACTTCTACTACTACTTCCACTACCAGCATTAAGGCGACCAGGATAAGTTATTTAGAGATCATAAAATTGAAGTTGAAATTTTTTGGAATTTTAGGTGCTCTTACCCAAAAATAGTGCAAAATTCTGGCAACATGTTGATGCAATCATCTTGTTTCTATCATATTTCTAAGTATGTTTTTTAAAAAAATGTAATTTTTTATGTTTTTGCTGTCATCAAGAGGACATGTTGGCAATTAGTGTTTTAATTTTTTTTTCACTCCAGAAATTACTATTATTTCATTCTGAACAAGTTCTGTGAGGATTAAAGTGAAGAGCACAGAGTTGTTGTTGTTCAGTTGCCTCTGGGTTATCAACAATGATAGGGGTTTGTTGCTGTTCAGTTGCCTCTGGGTTATCAACAATGATAGGGGTTTGTTGCTGTTCAGTTGCCTCTGGGTTATCAACAATGATAGGGGTTTGTTGCTGTTCAGTTGCCTCTGGGTTATCAACAATGATAGGGGTTTGTTGCTGTTCAGTTGCCTCTGGGTTATCAACAATGATAGGGGTTTGTTGCTGTTCAGTTGCCTCTGGGTTATCAACAATGATAGGGGTTTGTTGCTGTTCAGTTGCCTCTGGGTTATCAACAATGATAGGGGTTTGTTGCTGTTCAGTTGCCTCTGGGTTATCAACAATGATAGGGGTTTGTTGCTGTTCAGTTGCCTCTGGGTTATCAACAATGATAGGGGTTTGTTGCTGTTCAGTTGCCTCTGGGTTATCAACAGTGATTGGGGTTTGTTGCTGTTCAGTTGCCTCTGTGTTATCAACAGTGATTGGGGTTTGTTGCTGTTCAGTTGCCTCTGGGTTATCAACAGTGATAGAGGTTTGTTGCTGTTCAGTTGCCTCTGGGTTATCAACAGTGATAGAGGTTTGTTGCTGTTCAGTTGCCTCTGGGTTATCAACAATGATAGGGGTTTGTTGCTGTTCAGTTGCCTCTGGGTTATCAACAATGATAGAGGTTTGTTGCTGTTCAGTTGCCTCTGGGTTATCAACAATGATAGGGGTTTGTTGCTGTTCAGTTGCCTCTGGGTTATCAACAATGATAGGGGTTTGTTGCTGTTCAGTTGCTTCTGGGTTATCAACAATGATAGAGGTTTGTTGCTGTTCAGTTGCCTCTGGGTTATCAACAATGATTGGGGTTTGTTGCTGTTCAGTTGCCTCTGGGTTATCAACAGTGATTGGGGTTTGTTGCTGTTCAGTTGCCTCTGTGTTATCAACAGTGATTGGGGTTTGTTGCTGTTCAGTTGCCTCTGGGTTATCAACAATGATAGGGGTTTGTTGCTGTTCAGTTGCCTCTGGGTTATCAACAATGATAGGGGTTTGTTGCTGTTCAGTTGCCTCTGGGTTATCAACAATGATAGGGGTTTGTTGCTGTTCAGTTGCCTCTGGGTTATCAACAATGATAGGGGTTTGTTGCTGTTCAGTTGCCTCTGGGTTATCAACAATGATAGGGGTTTGTTGCTGTTCAGTTGCCTCTGGGTTATCAACAATGATAGGGGTTTGTTGCTGTTCAGTTGCCTCTGGGTTATCAACAATGATAGGGGTTTGTTGCTGTTCAGTTGCCTCTGGGTTATCAACAATGATAGGGGTTTGTTGCTGTTCAGTTGCCTCTGGGTTATCAACAATGATAGGGGTTTGTTGCTGTTCAGTTGCCTCTGGGTTATCAACAATGATAGGGGTTTGTTGCTGTTCAGTTGCCTCTGGGTTATCAACAATGATAGGGGTTTGTTGCTGTTCAGTTGCCTCTGTGTTATCAACAGTGATTGGGGTTTGTTGCTGTTCAGTTGCCTCTGGGTTATCAACAATGATAGGGGTTTGTTGCTGTTCAGTTGCCTCTGGGTTATCAACAATGATAGGGGTTTGTTGCTGTTCAGTTGCCTCTGGGTTATCAACAATGATAGGGGTTTGTTGCTGTTCAGTTGCCTCTGGGTTATCAACAATGATAGGGGTTTGTTGCTGTTCAGTTGCCTCTGGGTTATCAACAATGATAGGGTTTTGTTGCTGTTCAGTTGCCTCTGGGTTATCAACAATGATAGGGGTTTGGTTGCTGTTCAGTTGCCTCTGGGTTATCAACAATGATAGGGGTTTGTTGCTGTTCAGTTGCCTCTGGGTTATCAACAATGATAGAGGTTTGCTGCTGTTCAGTTGCCTCTGGGTTATCAACAATGATAGGGGTTTGTTGCTGTTCAGTTGCCTCTGGGTTATCAACAATGATAGGGGTTTGTTGCTGTTCAGTTGCCTCTGGGTTATCAACAATGATAGGGGTTTGTTGCTGTTCAGTTGCCTCTGGGTTATCAACAGTGATTGGGGTTTGTTGCTGTTCAGTTGCCTCTGGGTTATCAACAGTGATTGGGGTTTGTTGCTGTTCAGTTGCCTCTGGGTTATCAACAATGATAGGGGTTTGTTGCTGTTCAGTTGCCTCTGGGTTATCAACAATGATAGGGGTTTGTTGCTGTTCAGTTGCCTCTTGGTTATCAAGAATGATAGGGGTTTGTTGCTGTTCAGTTGCCTCTGGGTTATCAACAATGATAGGGGTTTGTTGCTGTTCAGTTGCCTCTGGGTTATCAACAATGATAGGGGTTTGTTGCTGTTCAGTTGCCTCTGGGTTATCAACAATGATAGGGGTTTGTTGCTGTTCAGTTGCCTCTGGGTTATCAACAATGATAGGGGTTTGTTGCTGTTCAGTTGCCTCTGGGTTATCAACAATGATAGGGGTTTGTTGCTGCTCAGTTGCCTCTGGGTTATCAACAATGATAGGGGTTTGTTGCTGTTCAGTTGCCTCTGGGTTATCAACAATGATAGGGGTTTGCAACACGCTCAAATTTGGTGTTTCATCTCCATAGTGTTTTATAGAAA
The DNA here is from genome assembly GCF_038502225.1 of Cherax quadricarinatus. Taxonomy (NCBI): domain Eukaryota; kingdom Metazoa; phylum Arthropoda; class Malacostraca; order Decapoda; family Parastacidae; genus Cherax; species Cherax quadricarinatus. Next base: position 48,942,168 of record NC_091292.1, on the reverse strand, counting down.
CAAAAAATTGAATAACTCAGGAATAAGTTATTGACATTTGTTTAATTTTTTTGCAAAGAGTAATAACAGGAGTGTCATAATTTTTTCACACAATATTGATGAATGATGGTTCTATTATTATTCATAGATGTTTTGCGATGTTTTATCATTTTGTTTTTATTGACTCTTATTCTCCCAAGAAATGCCATCCAAAAAACACAAATCTCAAAATTTTTTATAATGCAATCTAATGACATTTCTCGCAAAAAAGTTTGAAATTTAGATAATCTAACTCTTTATCTTTCATCTGATGTTGACTAGAACATTGTACATCTTACCAATTTTGTAGGGTAAGGAAGGGTTTTATGATAAATACAATTTTGCAATATCTTGCAACTTTGCAACAAGAAGTCCATGCAAACATGTGTATAGGATGCAAACTGTTCCTAAATAACAACATAAAGTTACACTTAAAATTGGACCAAAAACAAAAAAGACACAAAATCGAGGAGTCTGTGATGACAAAAACCTTATCCATTGAAGCAAAGACGGGAATGTATAAGAGTATAGTTATACCAACGGTCATATATGGGTATGAAACATGGGTGGTGAATGTTGCAACAAGGAGAAGGCTGCAGGCAGTGGAGGTGTCAATGTCTCTGAGCAATGTGTGGTGTGAATATAATGCAGAGAATTTGTAGTTTGAAATTAGGAGGAGGTTTACCTGGAGAGAGTTCCGGGGGTCAACGCCCCCGCGGCCCGGTCTGTGACCAGGTGCAGGATTACCAAAACTATTATCCAGAGGAGGAGTTGTTGAGGCGGTTCAGACATGTATAGAGGAAGGAACAAAATAGAATGATGTCGAGAGTGTATAAATCTTTAGAGGGAAGGCGAGGTAGGGATCTGCCTTGGAAAGGTTGGAGGGAGGGGTAAAGGAGGTTTTGTGTGCGAGGGGCTTTGACGTCCAGCAAGCATGCGTGTGCTTGTTAAATAAGACCAAATGGAGACAAATAGTTTGTAGGACTTGACGTCCTGTTGGAGTGTGAGCAAGGTAACATTTATGAGGGGATTCAGGGAAACCGGCAGGCCGGACTTGAGTCCTGGAGATGGAAAGTACAGTCTCTGCACTCTGAAGGAGGGGTGATCATGTTGCAGTTTTATAATTGTAGTGTAAGCGAGCCTCTGGCAAAACAGTGATGAAGTGAATGATGATTTTTTCTCTTTTTCTGGCCACCCTGCCCTGGTGGGAGACTGCTGATGTGTTAATAAAATAAATAAATAATAATAAGAACGATAATATAAATATTACACAAATAACCAGCACAAAGGAGAAATAAACTTATGACTATGTTTCGGTTCAACTTGGACCAATAATTAGCCCAGATGGTCCAAGTAGGACCATAACATCATTTTAAGTTTATTTATTTTATGAGCAAGTTTCCTGTGTATAAGAGGTGTGGTGTGAGAGGTGTTGTGTGAGAGATGTGGTGTGAGAGTTGTGGTGTGAGAGTTGTGGTGTGAGAGGTGTGGTGTGAGAGGTGTGGTGTGAGAGATGTGGTGTGAGAGGTGTGGTGTGAGAGGTGTGGTGTGAGAGGTGTGGTGTGAGAGGTGTGGTGTGAGAGGTGTGGTGTGAGAGGTGTGGTGTGAGAGGTGTGGTGTGAGAGGTGTTGTATAAGAGGTGTGGTGTGAGAGGTGTTGTGTGAGTGGTGTGGTGTGAGAGGTGTGGTGTTTGAGGAGTGGTGTGAGAGGTGTTATGTAGAGATGTGATGTAAAAGGTGCGGAGTGAGAGTTGTAGTGTGGTGTGAAAGGTGTGATGTAAGAGGTGTGTTGTGAGAGGTGTTGTGTTAAAGGTGTGTTGTAAGAGGTTTGGTGTGAGAGGTGTGAAGAGGTGTAGTAAGAGGTGTGTGTGAGAGGTGTGAGAGGTGTGTGTGTGATGTAGGTGTGGTGTGAGAGGTGTGGTGTGAGAGATAAGAGTGTAAAGTAAGAGGTGTGTTGTAAGAGGTGTGGTGTGAGAGGTGTGAAGTGAGATGTGTGGTGTGAGAGGTGTGGTGTGAGAGGTGTTGTGTAAGAGGTGTAATGTAAGAGGTGTGGTGTGAGAGGTGTAGTGTGAGAGGTGTTGTGTAAAAGGTGTGATGTAAGAGGTGTGGTGTGAGAGGTGTGGTGTGAGAGGTGTTGTATAAGAGGTGTGGTGTGAGAGGTGTTGTGTAAGAGGTGTAATGTAAGAGGTGTGGTGTGAGAGGTGTGGTGTGAGAGGTGTTGTGTGAGAGGTGTGGTGCGAGAGCTGTTGTGTGAGAGGTGTGGTGTGAGAGGTGTGGTGTGAGGGATGTGGTGTGAGTGGTGTTGTGTAAGAGGTTTAGTGTAAGAAGTGTAAGAGTTGTAGTGTGAGAGGTGTGGTGTGAGAGGTGTGGTGTGAGAGGTGTTGTATAAGAGGTGTGGTGTGAGAGGTGTTGTGTGAGAGGTGTGGTGTGAGAGGTGTGGTGTGAGAGTTGTAGTGTGAGAGGTGTGGTGTGAGAGGTGTGGTGTGAGAGGTGTGGTGTGAGAGGTGTGGTGTGAGAGGTGTGGTGTGAGGGATGTGGTGTGAGTGGTGTTGTGTAAGAGGTTTTGTGTAAGAGGTGTAATGTAAAAGGTGTGGTGTGATAGGTGTGATGTAAGAGGTGTGGTGTGAGAGGTGTGGTGTGAGAGGTATTGTGTAAGAAGTGTAGTGTGAGAGATGCGGTGTCAGAAGTGTAATGTTCAAGGTATAGTATCAGAGGTATTTTGTTAGATATGAAGATCGGAGAAAGAGGAGAGCTGTTAAAAGGTGTTGAGCTGGTGTTGTGTGAGAGATGTGCTGTCAGAGGTGTGGAGTAAGAGATGTGTGAGAGGTGTGTACCTAGAGTTCCTTCGGAGGCCACCGCCTCCATGACCCGGCCCCAGACCAGGGCTCCGGAGGCCACCGCCTTCATGACCCGGCCCCAGACCAGGGCTCCGGAGGCCACCGCCTTCATGACCCGGCCCCAGACCAGGGCTCCGGAGGCCACCGCCTCCATGACCCGGCCCCAGACCAGGGCTCCGGAGGCCACCGCCTTCATGACCCGGCCCCAGACCAGGGCTCCGGAGGCCACCGCCTTCATGACCCGGCCCCAGACCAGGGCTCCGGAGGCCACCGCCTTCATGACCCGGCCCCAGACCAGGGCTCCGGAGGCCACCGCCTTCATGACCCGGCCCCAGACCAGGGCTCCGGAGGCCACCGCCTTCATGACCCGGCCCCAGACCAGGGCTCCGGAGGCCACCGCCTTCATGACCCGGCCCCAGACCAGGGCTCCGGAGGCCACCGCCTTCATGACCCGGCCCCAGACCAGGGCTCCGGAGGCCACCGCCTTCATGACCCGGCCCCAGACCAGGGCTCCGGAGGCCACCGCCTTCATGACCCGGCCCCAGACCAGGGCTCTGGAGGCCACCGCCTTCATGACCCGGCCCAGACCAGGGCTCCGGAGGCCACCGCCTCCATGACCCGGCCCCAGACCAGGGCTCCGGAGGCCACCGCCTTCATGACCCGGCCCCAGACCAGGGCTCCGGAGGCCACCGCCTCCATGACCCGGCCCCAGACCAGGGCTCCGGAGGCCACCGCCTCCATGACCCGGCCCCAGACCAGGGCTCCTAATGTAATGAGAAGTGTGGTGTGAAAAATGTTTTGTGACAGGTGTAGTTGGAGACTTATGGCTTTTGAGGTGTGGTTTATGATATGTGCTGTTAGGTGTGCTTTGAGATGTGTGGTGTTAAGTGTGATTTGAGATGTATGCTGTTAGATGTGGTTTGAGATGTGGGGTGTTAGGTGAGGTTTGAGATGTGATGTGTTAGGTGAGGTTTGAGATGTGTGCTGTTAGGTGTAGTTTGATATGTGTGGTGTTAGGGGTGGTTTGAGATGTGTGGTGTTCGGTAAGGTTTGAGATGTGTGGTTTTAGCTGTAATTTGAGATGTGTAGTGTTAGGTGTGGTTTGAGATGTGTGGTGTTAGGTGAGGTTTGAGGTGTGTGGTGTTAGGTGTGCTTTGAGATGTGTGGTGTTAGGTATGGCTTGAGATGTGTGGTGTTAGGTGAGGTTTGAGATAGATGTGTGCTGTTAGGTGTGGTTTGATAAGTGTGCTATTAGGTGTGGTTTGAGATGTGTGGTGTTAGGTGTGGTTTGAGATGTGTGCTCTTAGGTGTGGTTTGAGATGTGTGGTGTCAGGTGTGGTTTGAGATGTGTGGTGTTAGGTGTGGTTTGAGATGTGCGGTGTTAGGTGTGGTTTGAGATGTGTACTGTTAGGTGTGGTTTGAGATGAGTGGTGTTAGGTAAGGTTTGAGATGTGTGGTGTTAGGTGTGGTTTGAGATGTGTGGTGTTAGGTGTGGTTTGATATGTTTGGTGTTAGGTGAGGTTTGAGAGATTGGAGTGTAAGAAGTGCAGGTTGAGAGCGTAATTTACAAGGTGTGGTTTGAGAAGTATTGCGTTTATGAGATTTGGGGTTTGAGGCCTTGCATAATGTGGACCGGTGAGCCTGTTACAGTGTTCCTCCATTCTTATATGGCATAAGAGGTGTAGTGTGAGAGGTGTGGTGCAGGTGTGAGGCGTGGTATGAGATGTGTGGTGCAGGTGTGAGGTGTATGAGAGGTGTGGTATGAGAGCCGTGGTGTAAGAGGTGTTGTGCAATGGTGAGGTGTGGTGTGAGAGGTGTGGTGCAATGGTGATGTGTGGTGTGAGAGGTGTGGTGCAATGGTGAGGTGTGGTATGAGATGTGTGGTGCATGTGTGAGGTGTGGTGTGAGAGGTGTGGTGCAGGTGTGAGGTGTGGCGCAAGTATGAGGTGTGGTGGGTGTGGTGTCTGTTAGCCAATTTGTCACGCCGTCACGTCCGAAGAAGACTGGTCACGCTACATACCTTCACGTAAGACCTCAGTTTGGAAGACGTTTTCTAAGCTATTATGAAACACCATAGTTGAGCAGTGGTGCTCAGATCATGGTAACCTGGTAATTCTAGATGACTTTAACTTTAGTCAAACTTATGGAATTCCTGAGCTAGGAATATAGTCAAACTACTTACTAGAGGAAATTCAATGTTGTTTTTTAAAGCAGTTTGTTAGAGAGCCAACGAGTGGAATATAACAACATTGTTTGTTTAGCTGTAAGTATCTGCGAAAAATATAGTGTTATGTAACGCATGGTGTATGTTTATGCTGTACTTCATATTAAGAAACAGGATAAAAATATATTGACTACTTCAAGAGGTCACTATATAAGTATCACCAGTCAGCAGTACATTATTAGAGTATCACCAACATGTAGGACACTATTAGAGTATCACCACTCAAAAGTACTCCATGAGTATGTATCACCACCCAGCAGTACACTATAATATTATCACCACCCAGCAGTACACTATAATATTATCACCACCCAGCAATACACTATAATATTATCACCACCCAGCAGTACACTATAATATTATCACCACCAAGCAATACACTATAATATTATCACCACCCAGCAATACACTATAATATTATCACCACCCAGCAGTACACTATAATATTATCACCACCCAGCAATACACTATAATATTATCACCACCCAGCAGTACACTATAATATTATCACCACCCAGCAATACACTATAATATTATCACCACCCAGCAGTACACTATAATATTATCACCACCCAGCAATACACTATAATATTATCACCACCCAGCAATACACTATAATATTATCACCACCCAGCAATACACTATAATATTATCACCACCCAGCAGTACACTATAATATTATCACCACCAAGCAATACACTATAATATTATCACCACCCAGCAATACACTATAATATTATCACCAATCAGCAGTACACTATAATATTATCACCACCAAACAATACACTATAATATTATCACCAATCAGCAGTACACTATAATATTATCACCACCCAGCAATACACTATAATATTATCACCACCCAGCAATACACTATAATATTATCACCACCAAGCAATACACTATAATATTATCACCACCCAGCAATACACTATAATATTATCACCACCCAGCAATACACTATAATATTATCACCACCCAGCAATACACTATAATATTATCACCACCAAGCAATACACTATAATATTATCACCACCCAGCAATACACTATAATATTATCACCACCCAGCAATACACTATAATATTATCACCACCCAGCAATACACTATAATATTATCACCACCCAGCAATACACTATAATATTATCACCACTCAGCAGTACACTATAATATTATCACCACCCAGCAATACACTATAATATTATCACCACCCAGCAATACACTATAATATTATCACCAATCAGCAGTACACTATAATATTATCACCACCCAGCAATACACTATAATATTATCACCACCCAGCAATACACTATAATATTATCACCACCCAGCAGTACACTATAATATTATCACCACCCAGCAATACACTATAATATTATCACCACCCAGCAATACACTATAATATTATCACCACCCAGCAGTACACTATAATATTATCACCACCCAGCAATACACTATAATATTATCACCACCCAGCAGTACACTATAATATTATCACCACCCAGCAATACACTATAATATTATCACCACCCAGCAGTACACTATAATATTATCACCACCCAGCAATACACTATAATATTATCACCACCCAGCAATACACTATAATATTATCACCACTCAGCAGTACACTATAATATTATCACCACCACCACCCAGCAGTACACTATAATATTATCACCACCCAGCAGTACACTATAATATTATCACCACCCAGCAATACACATTATTATCACCACTCAGCAGTACACTATAATATTATCACCACTCAGCAGTACACTATAATATTATCACCACCACCACCCAGCAGTACACTATAATATTATCACCACTCAGCAGTACACTATAATATTATCACCACCCAGCAATACACATTATTATCACCACTCAGCAGTACACTATAATATTATCACCACCACCACCCAGCAGTACACTATAATATTATCACCACTCAGCAGTACACTATAATATTATCACCACCCAGCAGTACACTATAATATTATCACCACCAAGCAGTACACTATAATATTATCACCACCCAGCAGTACACTATAATATTATCACCACCCAGCAGTACACTATAATATTATCACCACCCAGCAGTACACTATAATATTATCACCACCCAGCAGTACACTATAATATTATCACCACCCAGCAGTACACTATAATATTATCACCACCCAGCAGTACACTATAATATTATCACCACCAAGCAGTACACTATAATATTATCACCACCCAGCAGTACACTATAATATTATCACCACCCAGCAGTACACTATAATATTATCACCACCCAGTAGTACACTATAATATTATCACCACTCAGCAGTACACTATAATATTATCACCACCCAGCAGTACACTATAATATTATCACCACCCAGTAGTACACTATAATATTATCACCACCCAGCAGTACACTATAATATTATCACCACCCAGCAGTACACTATAATATTATCACCACCAAGCAGTACACTATAATATTATCACCACCAAGCAGTACACTATAATATTAGGTGTGGACACACCAGGAAGGGCGAAGCTGGTGTCAACTCGAGAGTCTCGTGTCGATAAACAGGACACGCTGCTCACATATCACGGAATTTTCAGACTTGAATCTTGTGAAGGCTTACTCAGCCCTGTAACAACTTCACTATTACCAAGGCTGGCTCCTCCTCAGGAAAATTAATGAATAGAAAAAGAATGATAACAGTCAAATATAAACACTTTATTATTTAGAAATGAAAATATAAAACAATTAAATATGAATTTTTATCCTGCTTGAAAGACTGACCCTACCTTAACAAGCAGACGGGAATTCAATCTATCGTCACCATATACTCGCTCGCTACTCCTATCTGTTGAACTTTTCCCTCACACTCCCCCATACCAAGACTTATAGTCAAGGAGTATAAGAAGAATAGGCGAGGAAAAAGTTCTAACACGTGGAAGTTGCGTAAGGCACCAAGTCTTCTACTGACTGTCACGACTTAACCAGTCAGAGAAATAATTGGATGAGCCATTGATATACACAATATGAAACTTAAAAGCTTGGAGTGCCAATGTCTGCCTCAAGAGGCGACTGTTGGTTCCCTTAAAAGTTTCTAGGTATATCAAAGGTTTGTGATCCATCTCTAAAATAAATTCTTTTCCCAGTAAATAAAATTTAAGTTTGGAGATGCCCCACACAAGGGCCAAACATTCCTTTTCTATGGTGGAGTATCTCGTTTCTGCAGGAAGAAGTTTCCGGCTTAGAAAGCATACAGGGAAGGGTGTACCATCATGGAACTGTAGTAACACTGTACCTAAGCCGGTATTGGAGGCATCAGTTCTTAAGCAAAACTGTTTATTAATATCTGGAGTCTTAAGTATAGGGTCTTTTGAGATGTTTTTAATCTTATTAAACTTTTCTCGAGCTACGTCGGAAAGTTCAAGAGGTTCCTTCACAGACTTTTTAAGGTAGTCGGATAAGATGCCTGTAAGATCGGTGATATTGGGGATAAACCGTGCATAAAAACTTACAGAACCAAGAAAGCTACGCATGAGCTTCTTGGTTTTGGGGAATTTAAGCTCTAATAAAGCCTTGATCTTATTGGGGAGAGGCTGCAACGAATTATTAGAAAGAATCAGTCCAAGATATCTAATTTTGTTATACCCAAGGAAGCATTTCTTCAGTTTTGCAGTAAGGCCATGAGAGCGTAACCTACGTAAAACTAATGTTAATGTTTAGATATGCTTGCCCCACGTGTATGTCATTACGTAAATGTTGTCAAAATAAACTGAAACATTTGGCATATTACCCAAGACCTTTCTCATCAGTCTCACGTAGGTAGCACAGGCAGTTACCAAACCGAAGGGCATAGTTCTATACTGCATCAGTCCTTGGTGTGTAGGAAAAGCAGTGTACTGCTTAGAAGAAGGATCTAACATTACTTGATGATATGCCTGTGCAATATCAATCTCTGAAAAGAAAGAAGAGTCATAAAATTTGTGTAGATCGCTATCTATTAAGGGCATAGGCTCAGCATCCCTCCGAGTTATAGCATTAAGTCCTCTGAAGTCAATAGCAAGTCTATATGAATTGTCTTCCTTCTTAACCATGACTACTGGTGAGCAATATGGACATACTGAAGGTTCAATGATCTTTAGTTTTAATATTCTATACCTCTCGGTCAAATGCATCCCTAAGGTGAACTGGAACTGGGTATAATTTCCGTTTGCTAGGACTGTCCGTGACTAAGTCAATCTTATGGACTACCGTGGAGGTGACACCTGGAATATCAGAAAAACATCTGAGAAGTTACTCACGCATCGTAGTAGTTCATGTTTCTTATGGTCATCCAAAGACTCGTTGATATTAATGTTTGTCGCACCTGAGAGGTCAAGAGTCATCAAGTCATGTAGTTCTTTGTCGTAGTCTACTTTAGAGGTGTCAGTTACGCACACCTTACACTCCTCAGTTGTATTATCAAGTTTGTGGAAAAACTAAATCAAAGTCATTCAGGCAGTTATCCGAATTTCTTCGGTAATATTTCTTAAGAATGTTGATATGATAAAGCTTAGGTTTCCCCTTGACTTCTATGAGGTAATCAACCTTCCCACAAATTTTCAATACCTTATACGAACCTTTCCATGCTACTAATAATTTATTTGACTTTATTGGCAAAAGTACCAGAACCTCATCCCCTACTTTAAAACTTCTCCTCTGACTTTTGGTATCAAAATAGGTTTTGTACTGGTCCATTGATAAGCTTAAGTTTTTCGAAACTTTGTCAGAGGTCTCCTCAAGTTTGGATCTAAGGTCAAGGAGAAACTGATAAGAAGACTGAACCTCAGCATTCACCTCCTCATTAGTCCATAAGTCATGAAGGATGGACAATGGACCTCTGGCCTGTCTACCATAGAGAAGTTCAAAAGGTGAAAGCTCCAAAGAGTCACTGGGAACTTCCCTCATGGCAAACAAAGCACAGGGTAGGTAACGATGCCACTCCTTAGATTTAAGGGAGCAAAGTTTCCTTAAAATGGACTTGAGAATCGAATGCTGGCGCTCAATCCTCCCATTACAGCTGGGATGACAGGGTGTTGTGAAGAGAGGCTTCATTCCCAGAAGTTTGTAGAGATGTTGCATTAATTCAGATGTGAATTGTGTCCCCCGGTAAGACAAAATTTCTCTATGGATGCCAGCTCTGGAGAAGATGGACGAAAGGGCTTCAGCCACCTCTGTAGTAGTGATGGTCTTTAAGGGTACAGCTTCAGGGAAACTCTAAGCATAATCAACCAATGTTAAAATATATCTATGTCCCCCAGATGAAAGTGGTGATAAAGGACCAACGATGTCAATAGCTACTCTTTCAAACGGTACCGTAAAGATTGGCATTTTCACCATAGGTACTCGCCTGGTACCTCGGGAGGATGACAGTTGGCAAACTTTACACGATCTACAATAGGTAGTGATATCTGAGGACATTTTGGGCCAAAAATAGGTTTCCCTAATTTTATTTAAGGTTTTACGATGTGAGAAATGTCCGACCACTGGTAGGTCATGAGCCATTTTAAAATAGTCTATCTCGTCTGAATTTAATTTGAATACTGATTTATACAAGATACCTCTTATATATTTAAATTTATATGAAAAGTTTATCCTTTTGATAACTTGATTTTTGCTAGCTGCATTATGGCAATTCTGAAGAGAAGGGCAATTACGTTGTAAATTGACAAAGGAGTCCTTCGATATATCTAAAGGCTTAATTAAAGTCAGGGAAAATCAAAGGATGGACTGTAGGAGAAGCCTGGGCTTTGGCCTGAGCCCTAGTCAAGACATTTATAGTATCGGAGGCGATATCCTAACTGTCATCTAACAAGTGAACCGGTGATCCTACTACCTCGCTTTCGATAGTAGTATCACTGGTTTCTAACCCCACATGAATATCACGAGACATTGCCTCATCTGAACTGTCGAGGGGTTTCTCTGATTTTACAGGAAGAGGAGCTGAAAAACTTATGTCCATCTTTGGTGCTGAAAGATCAACTTCAGAAGGAAGAATGGCACCTTTTACATTACCTATTAGTACGGAGCAATAAGTGATGGGAGCTAGTACGGCTTCAGACCAACCTGTGAACCATTTAGACTTAACGTAACAACGGATGGTAGGAAAGGTGTCTGTACGGCCCAAGTAGTCTGAAAGTATAGCAGAGGAATGAGTTTCTTTAAGGTTAGGGAACAGCTTATCAGAAATGACTATACATGTGCATCCAGTGTCTCGTAAAATGGTAGATACATTAAGTCCATTAACTGTTCCTGAACAGAAAGGTGCTTGGTCATTACAGTCTTTAAAACATCTTCCAACTTTTTTCACTTTCTTAGAAGAACAATCGGGACGTTTATGTCCCTTAACACCACAAATGACAAACCGGAATAGAAGACGTCAGTTTACTTTCTACTAGAGGCTTTGATTTCTTAAGATCTGGTGAACCCTTGCCCTTAGGGTTCGATCCCTTTGGGTCTTTATAGGAATTGTGAGCCTCAGCATACAAGTCAGCAGCCTCAGCAACTTCATCAGCTTTAATCAGGTTACGTTCTCTAATGAATGTTCGTATCTGGTCAGGAAGAGCTGCCAGGAACTGGTCAGGAAGAGCTGCCAGGAACTGGTCAGTAACCATGAAGTCTCTAAGAGATTCATAACTGCGATCAATTCCTGAACTCTCTATCCAAAAGTCGAACAAACGAAAGTGTTACCTGTAACTGCTGAAAGTTCTGGCCAGGCTGTAAGGTGGCATACCTGAAATCTTTCCTGTAAGAATTTGTGGTCTTTTGATATGCTTTAAGGATTGCCTTCTTCAGTAGGTTATAATTACATATATCCTGGGACAAAGTTGCATAGATATTCAAAGCTGTTCCAGAAAATAACATTCCAAACCTGGTAGCCCAGGTGTCAGCAGGCCATTTACAGAGGGTAGCGGTATTTTCAAGCCTGATAATGTATGAAGTAATGTCTTCACCCTCTGTGAAGGGAGGTAAATTAGGTGTTGGAATATGTGCACTAGCTGCATGATGTTCAATTACTCCTTCCTCTAATTGTTGTTGTGTAAAAGTTAACTTTTTATTTCCTAATTCAAGGCGTGATTTCTCTACCTCCGGATCTTTCTGTCTCTCTCGCAATTCATTCTCTCTAGCTTTTACCTCAACTTCTGTATCTTTTGCTCTTTCCTCAGGTTCTCTTAACCTAACTTGTTCCTCATGTATTTTAGCTTGTTCCTCACGTACTTTAGCTCTCTCCTCACGATCAAGTCTATCACGCTCCTTTTTCTCCTCTATTTCTCTTTCTGTCTTTCTTGATTTTTTCTTTGAATTCGATCTCTCTCCTTTTTCTCCTCTCTCTCAATTCTCTCTCTGACCAAACAGTAAGTAGAATGGGATTCCTTGACCATCCAATCTTCTCACTAACAAATCAAGAGTGTCCTACAACAGTTCCCTTGATATAATAAACAGAGCTCAATGAAACAACTTGTCACTGGAAAATCTCGGGTCCCTAGAGTCTATTCCTCTAAATCGTTTCAAGCTCACATAAACAAAGATGACAGAATTAACTAGTATATCGTGCCTTGACTGACTTACAATAAATTGAGACTATAACAATCGCCAAATCCTTTAAATACCTGTATTGTAGTCCTACCATAGAGAATGATTACTCATGGCTGGTGGTATCCGTCTGTGATATGCGACGTTGAAGTTCCCATGGAAGATTCGAGATGGAGTTGAATCTTGATTCAATCAAGTTGATCCTGGCAAGGTCGCCACTTGTGAAGGTTTACTCAGCCCTGTAACAACTTCAGTAAGTATTACCAAGGCTGGCTCCTCCTCAGGAAAATTAATGAATAGAAAAAGAATGATAACAGTCAAATATAAACACTTTATTATTTAGAAATGAAAATATAAAACAATTAAATATGAATTTTTATCCTACTTGAAAGAGAAATGAAAAATGATATATAAAAATAATATCTGAATTCAACGCTAATATGTACACTTAGACTCGGGTGTCTGATGGATGTTGTTGACACCGCGTGTTGTAGAAATTGTAGCCGTTGCTGATGATGGTGGGGGGGGGTCACAAATTTTGAGTGACAACCCAATGACTAGTTCTTCACAGAGTCTCTAGCCTTGAATAGTCCGTCAAGATGATAGGAACGCAGGTCTTCCACCACTGCAAAGATGAGAGGTAGTTGCCTGGGGTTGACTACACTTAGGTATGCCGATAAAATGGTGACGTCCCAGAACTTTGGTAAAGTTCGTCTCCTTCAACACTGTTTCTTTGGTTGCCAGATGACCCGAGCTGACATTCCAAGCTAGAAAGAGACAAGGTTACCCACTGCCTAAGAAATCACTCTCCATGATAAGTAAAGTATTTAAAAAAATATGGTGATTATCTAAAAGCACATGGAAATCAAGGCAGAATGAACTACGTCTTAAAATTGGTTAAAAGTGAAGCTTTTACCCAATATATCCATTAAAAACAGGAGCAGAGGATTTTACTTACAGTTGTGTTGGGAGCTGTGAGTTAAGGGATTACCATTTGGTCGGAGCCCCACACGTCACCTTTCGGGGTGGAGAAAAGAAGGGGGGAGTGGATAGCGGGAGCTAGACCGACCCTACCTTATCAAGCAGACGGGCAATCAAACTATCGTCACCATGTACTCACTCGCTACTCCTATCTGTTGAACTTTTCCCTCACAATCGCACACTCCGCATCAGGGTGTGTGGTGGGTGTGGCTGGCTGGTTGTCATCTATATAGTGTTTCAGTGACAGTGGTCAGCAACACTGCCGCCTTAACCCACACACCGCCACCATGGCTGCCCGTTTCTCAATTGCTGTGAGTGATTTAAGTTACTGAATTTCACAGTGAACACTCAGCGTATTTTCTTATGCACGTGTGCCACTGCTTTATTATATGTCCTTCAATGTCTCACAGTTCGATTTTCAATAATGTTACACCAGTGTTAACCACGAGAAAAGCTTCTCAATGTTCTGAGCATGATATTAATGTTGAGTTGAGCGTTGTGATGGCCCTAGGGCTATTGTGTCTATCTTACATCTCTGAAATGACCTACCACAATGATTTGCAGATATAAACTATTTAGATAACATTAATAAATTTATTAAAATAAAGGAATATGATAAAAATATAATTTTCCTTGCATTCTGAACAATAAAAATAGTGTAGGAAAGAGTAGAGTCGGATGTTTGAGTAGTGTTAGACCTTACATCTCCACCAGGACAACAACAAACCCTCACACATTTCTTAGTTTCTTTATTACAAAATACGAGTGTACCAACTAAACAGATGCACAAAGATATCAAAAATAGGATTGTATATACATTGCATCCAAGCTCCTTTCATTTTTTAGCCTATATTTCCAAAGGAAACTAGGGAGAGTCCCTCTCATGGACAAGTACGGTTTGTGTCTGCCCTCTCAGGTTGTCTATAATTATACATTATTTCCAGCATGATCACATCTGAGCACAGATGATGCAAATATGACAACACTGACTGACACGAGACATCAGCTAATTTAATCACAAATACATGTCTGAGAATCGTATGAGACAAATAAGTAAGGACCATTGAGATGTGAAATGAGAGAGGTGGGACAGGGAAAAGAAGTTCGGCTTCCACCACGAAGACCCACAGACAGGATGTCCGCGAGCCCACGAAATGGACGATAAAAATCCGTCCAGCTCATGGCGCTCCAAATTTTTCCCCAAGAAGTTGCACCCTGCTAGTCAAATTTTAATAATAATAAAAATAATAATAATAATAATAATAATAATAATAATAATAATAATAATAATAATAATAATAATAATAATAATAATCCTTATTTCTATAAATACATGATACATCTTATACAGTCCTTGCTTACATACAATATAGAAAGCCCCTGGTTATGCAGAGAATTTCGGGTAACTTAGGTTAATTTTGTCCCCAGGATGTGACCCGCACCAGTAGGTACCTACTTCTAGGTGAGCAGGGACAGTAGGAGTCATAAGGAGACACCGTCAGTGTTTCCACATGTACCGAGGATCGAACCACGAACACAATATATGAGGTGAGTGTGTTACCAGCTGAGCTACCTGGTGTTCATGAAAAAATACCGCAATTTTGCTGCACTGTAATAGAGAAAACGTGTTAGAGGACTGCGTCTTAATCGACCATCGACCATCTACCGTATATGTACAGAATAAATAAATAAATATATATATATACACACACACACACATTGTCTCTACGTCCGCAGCAGGACTCGAACCTGCTAACTCTGTATCAGAGTCCACAGTACTTTACCACTGAGCTAGACCCAAGATGAGTTTGGGCGTTAAGCCGAAGCTAAGTGATGTTACCCCATACCCCCTGGCACCATACCCCCTGGCAACATACCCCCTGGCACCATACTCCCTGGCACCATACCCCCTGGCACCATACCCCTTGGCACAATACCCCCGGGCACCATACCCCCTGGCACCATACCCCCTGGCACCATACCCCCTGGCACCATACCCCCTGGCAGCATACCCCCGGGCATCATACCCCCTGGCACCATACCCCCTGGCACAATTCCCCCGGGCACCATACCCCCGGGCACCATACCCCCGAGCACCATACCCCCTGGCACCATACCCCCGGACACCATACCCCTGGCACCATACCCCCTGGCACCATACCCCCTGGCATCATACCCCCTGGCACCATACCCCCGGGCACCATACCCCCGGGCACCATACCCCCTGGCAACATACCCCCTGGCACCATACCCCCGGGCACCATACCCCCTGGCACCATACCCCCTGGCACAATTCCCCCGGGCACCATACCCCCGGGCACCATACCCCCGAGCACCATACCCCCTGGCACCATACCCCCGGACACCATACCCCCTGGCACCATACCCCCTGGCACCATACCCCCTGGCACCATACCCCCTGGCACCATACCCCCGAGCACCATACCCCCGGGCACCATACCCCCGGGCACCATACTCCCTGGCCCCATACCCCCGGGCACCATACCCCCGGGCACCATACCCCCGGGCACCATACCCCCTGGCACAATACCCCCGGGCACCATACCCCCGGGCACCATACCCCCGAGCACCATACCCCCTGGCACCATACCCCCGGGCACCATACCCCCGGGCACCATACCCCCTGGCACCATACCCCCTGGCACCATACCCCCGGGCACCATACCCCGGGCACCATATCCCCGGGCACCATACCCCATGGCACCATACCCCCTGGCACCATACTCCCTGGCCCCATACCCCCGGGCACCATACCCCCGGGCACCATACCCCCGGGCACCATACCCCCGAGCACCATACCCCCGGGCACCAAGCTAGATTTGAAAGTTATTTCATCGAATCCTGTCACATACAGTGGACAACAAAAGAGATTTGAAATACTTAACAATTCGCAAACAGGCGAAATTATTTACAAACATTGCTAAGCATTTCGAATTGTTAAGCATTTCAAATCTCTTTCGTTGTCCACTGCATGTGGCAGGATTCGATGAAATAACTTTCAAATCGAGCTTGGTGCCCGGGGGTATGGTGCCCGGGGGTATGGTGCCAGGGGGTATGGTGCCCGGGGGTATGGTGCCAGGGGGTATGGTGCCCGGGGGTATGGTGCCCGGGGGTATGGTGCCCGGGGGTATGGTGCCCGGGGGTATGGTGCCCGGGGGTATGGTGCCCGGGGGTATGGTGCCAGGGGGTATGGTGCCAGGGGGTATGGTGCCCGGGGGTATGGTGCCCGGGGGTATGGTGCCCGGGGGTATGGTGCCAGGGGGTATGGGGTAACATCGCTTAGCTTCGGCTTAACACCTAAATTTATCTTGGGTCTAGCTCAGTGGTAAAGTACTGTGGACTCTGATACAGAGTTAGCAGGTTCGAGTCCTGCTGCGGACGTAGAGACAATGTGTGTGTGTGTATATATATATATATATATATATATATATATATATATATATATATTTATTTATTTATTCTGTACATATACGGTAGATACAGAGTTAGCAGGTTCGAGTCCTGTTGTGGACGTAGAGACAATGTTTGTTAATAATTTCTCCTGTTTGCGAATTGTTTAATATATATATAGTATTGTAACCACGAACAAGTGGTATTTAACCAATAACAACACTGGACCATACAATCAATAACTGGTTCAATTCCCCGGCTAGTCGCAGTGTTGTTGATATATATATATATATATATATATATATATATATATATATATATATATATATATATATATATATATATATATATATGCTGTGTGTGTGTGTGTGTGTGTGTGTGTGTGTGTGTGTGTGTGTGTGTGTGTGTACTCACCTAGTTGAGGTTGCGGGGGTCGAGTCCGAGCTCCTGGCCCCGCCTCTTCACTGATCGCTACTAGGTCACTCTCCCTGAGCCGTGAGCTTTATCATACCTCTGCTTAAAGCTATGTATGGATCCTGCCTCCACTACATCGCTTCCCAAACTATTCCACTTACTGACTACTCTGTGGCTGAAGAAATACTTCCTAACATCCCTGTGATTCATCTGTGTCTTCAGCTTCCAACTGTGTCCCCTTGTTACTGTGTCCAATCTCTGGAACATCCTGTCTTTGTCCACCTTGTCAATTCCTCTCAGTATTTTGTATGTCGTTATCATGTCCCCCCTATCTCTCCTGTCCTCCAGTGTCGTCAGGTTGATTTCCCTTAACCTCTCCTCGTAGGACATACCTCTTAGCTCTGGGACTAGTCTTGTTGCAAACCTTTGCACTTTCTCTAGTTTCTTCACGTGCTTGGCTAGGTGTGGGTTCCAAACTGGTGCCGCATACTCCAATATGGGCCTAACGTACACGGTGTACAGGGTCCTGAATGATTCCTTATTAAGATGTCGGAATGCTGTTCTGAGGTTTGCTAGGCGCCCATATGCTGCAGCAGTTATTTGGTTGATGTGCGCTTCAGGAGATGTGCCTGGTGTTATACTCACCCCAAGATCTTTTTCCTTGAGTGAGGTTTGTAGTCTCTGGCCCCCTAGACTGTACTCCGTCTGCGGTCTTCTTTGCCCTTCCCCAATCTTCATGACTTTGCACTTGGTGGGATTGAACTCCAGGTCTACAGCCTGTCCAGATCCCTTTGTAGTTCTGCCTGGTCTTCGATCGAGTGAATTCTTCTCATCAACTTCACGTCATCTGCAAACAGGGACACCTCAGAGTCTATTCCTTCCGTCATGTCGTTCACAAATACCAGAAACAGCACTGGTCCTAGGACTGACCCCTGCGGGACCCCGCTGGTCACAGGTGCCCACTCTGACACCTCGCCACGTACCATGTGTGTGTGTGTGTGTGTGTGTGTGTGTGTGTGTGTGTGTGTGTGTGTGTAAAACAATACTGTACTAGCCAAGGACTCGAACCCATGCTGCTTTGGCCTGCCTCATGGTGGGCGAAAACACATGACGCCCTTATCCACTGAACCATACGATCCTTTAGAGTAGGGGATCCAGCGGAACTGGATGTGATACTCCCTACCCAATGACACACGATGGTGTGGATGACTCTAGGCTAATTTCATTCAAGTCCCTGTTTAGTGTACTAGTTCAACGAGCAGTATTTTATATTATTATATTATACGTAGTGCCGAATAGGTAAAGCAGGAACTCATTTAAAATTAAGTACTTTCTGTAATTTTCTCTTATACGGTTAAAGATATATATTTTTTTCATTTATGTTAATGACCAAATTAATAATTTTGTACCAAAAGAGCCATAGAAAACTTACCTAACCTTAATAAAACAAGCACAATTAATTTAGCCAAATCAAAGTAAATATATTTTAGATAAGTTTTCAATAATTTAATAATAAACACAATGAAATATATTTTTTTTTCGTTAGGTTCAGAATCATTTTATGCGAAATTATTTTATACACAAATTTTTGCTTTCCTTATTCCTCTAGTCGCTCCTCTTCCCTCCCACACCCACCCTACTATATCCACACACTTCTGCTGAACACTCTAACACTGCATTCTACCCCATGCTTCTTCAGCTTCGTTTCCTATACTCCCACTAGTCCATCTTTCTACCAATGGTTGCTTATATCTTTCCCTAACTTCCTCCTCCGTTAGCTTATAAACTTTCACCACTCTTACTTTTTGATACCATTCTCTTGTACCCCAATCTATCTTTTGCTCCCACTGTAGCTACAACTAAAAAGAGATCCTTTTATCCACCAATATAAAGTCCAAAAACAATCATTACACCTTATATCACATCTCGTATACTCATTTATCTTTTTCCCTTAAAATACGCATTACATATTATCAAACCTCTTTCAATACAAAGTTCAGTCAATGGCCCTCATTATCATTTACCCCTGGCACCCTAGAATTTACCTACCACACCCTCTATAACCGTTTCTCTCACTTTGGCATTAGTTCAGAACTTCTTTAACACTCGGTTGTTAACATCTCCCAAAATATCTTTCCCCTCATCTCCCAAAATCTTTCTCTCCTCATCTCCCAAAATCTCTCTCTCCTCTACTCTCCTCAGGTGCATACTTTCGTATAATAACCCACTTTTCTCATCTGACAATTATTTTAATCTACAAAATTCTTGAATTTATTCATTCATATTCCTTCCTATCTCTCCATAACTGATTCTTCAACATTATTGTTACTCCTTCAAGTGTATATGTTGTGGCTAATAATTAAAACCTGCGATTTTGGCTTAAATAGCAACGCTCTTAGGAAAGCGAAAATTTGTGTATGTAATTATTTCGCAAAAATCATTCTGAACCCAACGAAAAAAATATATTTCATTGTGATTGTTTATTATTAAATTAATGTAAGCTTACCTAAATATATTTAGTTGGATTAGAGTGTCTACACTCTGAAGGAGGGATGTTAATTTTGCAGATTTATAACTGCACTGTAAGCGCACCTCTGGTAAGACAGTTATGGAGTGAATGATGATGATGAAAGTTTTTCTTTTTTGGCCACCCTGCCTTGGTGGGAAACTGCCGAAGTTTAAAAATTAATATGAAATAGCTTAAATTAAATTACGCTTGTTATAATAAGATTAGGTAAGTTTTCTAAGGTTCTTATGGTACAAAATTATTAATTTTCACATTAATATAAATGGCAAAAATATATTTTTAAATGTATGAGAAAATTTTAGGAAGGACTCGATTTTAAGAGTTCTTGCTAACTGAACAGTTTTAATTATTCGGCACGACATTATATATATATATATATATATATATATATATATATATATATATATATATATATATATATATATATATATATATATATATATATATATATTGTGGATAAATTTTCTCCAGGAGGGGGGCATCAGCCCCCTTCAGCCCCTTTCAGCCCTTTCAGCCCTGAGGGGCCCAGCCCTCTCAGAAGGGGCAAGCGTCTTGTTTACTGCTACACTGAGTAATTGATCGCAGATGCAGTACGAGTATACGACG
This sequence comes from Cherax quadricarinatus, assembly GCF_038502225.1. Lineage (NCBI taxonomy): Eukaryota > Metazoa > Arthropoda > Malacostraca > Decapoda > Parastacidae > Cherax > Cherax quadricarinatus. The sequence continues at coordinate 48,921,567 of NC_091292.1, read as the reverse complement.
TTATCAAGCGACCGCTGCTCCTTGCAGTTCAGTGTTGCAGAGTGTATTTTAATAAGAGACAGTACATCTCTTACTTTAGCAGGACAATTAAGGAAAATCCTGCTCCCACTTTATTACCATAGTAAAGATAGTGGACATTGTTGTCTATGCTTAAGACAGCAAGATTTAAACATTCTGCTTTGCTTCATCGAGGAAGTGGCAAGGAAGCAAAAGTACTAGGTCAGCTTCTCCTTTGTGCTAGGGGAGTAACGGCGTTGGGCGCTGTGGCGTCTTCAGATTACTTTTGACTCTACTGAGAGTGACACTGACGCCAGGATAACCAACAAAGAACGATCTGAGCGTTAGTGTGAACAAAGTGTCTCATAAAGCACAATCAACACTTAAGAGAAGTGTGATCAGCTTCTTTAGTGATAAGATTGTGAACAATAAAGACAAATCTTGTGGAACATAGTGTACCAGTGTGCGTATTCCTAGACTATGGAAGACGTGGACATCCAAGGACACTTCAGCTTCTATCAAGTCACCGATATCTGTCGAAGGTGTGAAGAACACCATAGCTCACGCTACAAGAGCAAGGTAGGTTACGAATTTCTTGTAATACGGGGGACTGCACAGTTCTTGAGTCGCAAGGAGTTTGTAATCAACCTATAGTCGGCAGTAAGGTGCGGACTATTGAGTCCAAACAAGTATGTAATTTGTCAGCAATCAGTGAAAGAAATATGCTGACATAACACCCCCTAGGGGTAATTTATAATCTTACAAATTATAAATCTTTACAGCCCGTTGAGAGATGACTTCGACAGCTTCTCAAGACCTCATCTGCAGGGGCGGCTGTGCAGGCGATGAGTTGTCTTTCTAAGTTAAGTACAAATTCTTTAAACTTAACTGGTAATGCCATTTCTCAACATACTGGTCGTGCTCGAACCGGATAAAGGCCACACTGTGGTCCAAATACGTTGTACTACAGTGTACAAATAACCTACGAGCCAAAGTCCTTCGAAAAAAGCTGTAAAACTAGTGTTTTACAATTTAAATCAGTATAAATGAGTCCCTCCAGACTCAATCACAGAGAATGGGCAGCCAAAAGAAAACGGGCGCTCACCCAGCGTTCACCCAAAGAAAACGGGAGCTGGGTGACTCACCCAACAAGAAAACGGGGGATGGCACCCGGCATCCACTGCTCCAATCTCGAAAAGTGCTGACTAAAACAACAACAACCCAACTGATGTTCAGTTTGTCTGAGTGTATATACACATAGTGTTTATAATGTTTATAGACAGAAATTAAGAGACAAGATTGTGTTAAAGTTTGTTTCTTATAGATATACCTGTTATATTAAAGGAACTATATATAAAGTGTAAGCTTTCAAATACATATTAACAGTGACATTTATGTATGTGTATGTAATATTCACGTGTGATTTACAGTTATACAGTGACATTTATAGTGTATAGTGAATGAAGTGTATAACGTTATTTACGATTAATCATCGTGGTCAGGCTGACACAGCAAACTCAAGCCATAAACACCAGCCATATGTACTGTGTACCCTTCATGGCCATTGACCCTGAGGTTAAGCTTAGTAGGTCAGTAGTGTCTGACTCGATTATTGCTGACTTAAGCATAACAAAAACTCAGCTGTTTATAGCAGTACAGTGTTTTTTAAACACTCTAAGTGTGGTGCTAGAATTTTCAATATACCATTAAAATGGCTTGTTTGAAAACTAAGTTTCAGTCTTTACAGACTAAGATTACACAATTAGAAAATCTAATTTCAGTCTGTGTAGGATTAACTCAAGATACAAACATAGATTTTGATGATCTTGAGGTCAAATTTGAATTACTTACACAATGTCTGAAAATAATTAATTCAGACTATACACATTATGAAAAGGAATTTCTTGAATCAGATCCGTCTGGGGATGAAATTAAAAATGTTTTGGATACATTTAGTAATCAACAATTAAGGTGGACAGGAGTACAGGCTATCTGCCGCAAAACTCTGTCACAGAGACCTACTGTAACTAGTGGTCAAGCACCTGTTACACCTGTAACAACAACAAGTGTCCCATTACCAAGCTTACCTACATTGTCATTACCTATTTTCCAAGGTCATAATTATGAAGAATTCATTAGTGGTTTTCAATCCATAGTAAATTCACGAACTGACATAGATGAGATTGCTAAGTTCAATTATCTTAAATGACTTGTGAAGGGAGAACCCTATAAACTGATTAAGTCATTTCCGGTGGTTAAAGGCAATTATCAAATAGCCTTACGTGCCTTAGCAGACAATTACTTTGATAATGACAAGGCTAGAGTTAGACATGCAGTCTTAATATCAAGCTTGAAGCCACCCAAACATTGTTTTTCAGACTTACAGGCATTTAGAATCACATTAGACAATAGTCTCAGATCTCTAGGTGCTAAATATGACCTAAGACAATGTGATTGGTTTATCAGTGGTATTGTACAAGATAAGTTGTCACCACAAACTATTGAACGATTAAATATTATGTTCAATAAACGCTATTTCACTTGTGAGGAAATTAGCAATGGTTTACAAACAATAGTTTCATGCATGCAAGCAACGAGACAAGATGAAAAATCCACAAATCCAGTGGATAATAAACCTTCAACTCAGTATATCAAGAGTATACCTACTCCCACTAAAACACAAAATGGGAAATCCCATATAGGCATTTATCAAGCTGTGAATACAACAGACAGTAAACAGACTGTCATACATAAACGTACTCCAAAATGTGTACTTTGTGATGGAACACATTGGGCACAGTATTGTATTCAATACACATCAATGGAGGCACGTAAACAACGTGTTCATCAGCTGAAAAGGTGCATCAAGTGTTTAGGTGAACACAAGGGAGGAAAATGCTCACTGAAGAAGTGTTTTAAATGCAAGGGTATGCATCATACAACATTATGCCCAAATACTTTTGCTGAACAGCAGAAGACTTCCACAGAATCAGGAAGTCAACAAGCAACAACATTAAATGTGAGAGATAAGTTTAAAGCAACTGCTCTCCCGATAGCTCGAGTTGAATTATCTAATAAATTACACAAAACCAATGTGCTAACATTATTTGATCAAGGCTCACAAAGGTCCTTCATAAGAAGAACAGTGTTGCAGAAACTGAATAAACAACCCTATGCCAAAATACAGTTAGATATAGCTGGATTTTTCCACAATTCTGGTAAACAGACATGTGACCTAGCCAGAATCACTGTTGGTCTAGGAAACAGGAAAAAGACAGAAGAAACTGTGGTAGTAGATGATTTGCCTAAGTCTGTGCAGATCCAGGGATTAAAAGAAACAGTTGCAGCATTGAAAGCAGCTAAGGTCAAGTTAGCCTGTCCTGACATACAGACGGACACTATTAGTCCAATTGATTTAATCATTGGAAGTGATTATTATCACTGTTTTGTGCAAAATATAGTAAGTAAACATGATGTTCACTTGCTGAAAACAGCAGGAGGCCACATGATATGTGGTCCCATTCCCTCTCAAAGTGGGAAAGAAGCTGATATTGATTCAGTGGAAAATGTACTAGTTACGAGAATAACCGCTGATCATGTACCACAGCAAAAATTATCAATACTGGAAGAAATGAATGAACCAGTTGATAAGTTGTGGGATTTAGATGCAATAGGTATTGATGTAAATAAACCAGGCCCAAAAGAGTCTCAGACTTATAACCAATATTTAGACACTGTCAAATATAAAGATGGACAGTATTGGGTTAGGTTACCATGGAAATTAAATCCACCACATCTGCCTAGCAATTATCGCATGGCTTTCGGACAGATGAAAGCACAAATACATGAGCTAAGGAAGAATCCAGAGCTACTGACTGTCTATGATAATATCATACAAGAACAGTTGGACAATAAATTCATTGAGGAAATAGTCGAAGATAAGTTGAAGACAGAAGCTCATTATCTCCCGCACCATGGAGTCAGAAAAGATTCTGAAACCACTCCACTACGTGTTGTATATAATTGCAGCGCACGTGCAAATAAAGATGTAGCAAGTCTTAATGACTGTCTGATGACCGGGCCCTCACTAACTGAGAAGCTTGGAGACGTGCTTATGAAATTTCACACAAACCCATATGCCTACACGGCTGATATTTCCAAAGCTTTCTTAAGAGTAGGACTACAAGAAATAGATAGAGATTATATTCGATTCTTGTGGCCTGAAAATCCACATGATCCTCAAAGTCCTGTGAAAACTTATCGTTTCAAATCAGTATTATTTGGTTCAACATCCTCTCCATTCTTACTAGAAGCTACTCTAAATACACATTTGAAGAAATCTGAAAGTCCCTTCAGAGAAATCTTAAAGAAAAGTTTCTATGTGGACAATCTTCAAGGTACTGTGAATAAAGAGGAGGATTTGAAATCCTTATACAGAGAAGCTAACAAGGAGATGAAAGAAGCAAATATGCCTCTAAGGATGTGGAATACAAATTCAAAGCAATTAAGGGAACTTATCAAAGAAGATTTCCCTGAAGCTGAAATTCCTGATTGCAACAGTATGCTGGGATTTAATTGGAACACACAGGAAGATACTTTGAGTCTCAAAAGGATAAACAATAAATCATGCAGTACACTCACTAAACGTAGTTTACTGTCAGAGGTATCACAATGTTTTGATCCTCTAGGACTCGTCTCACCAATTACCATAAAGGGTAAAATGCTTATGCAAGATGCATGGAAGCTCAAAATTGGATGGGATGAGAACTTGCCTCTAGAAATGAGTCAAGCATGGGATGAAATATCCAAGGAGTTTAAACAACTTCATCAAATTAAACTTCCCAGACAAATAGGTCAAGAGGGAAACAAGTACACATTACATGTGTTCTGTGATGCGTCAACCAGAGGTTATGGCGCTGTAGCTTACATGAGTAATGCTGAAGGAAGTACACTAATTACTTCAAAGGCCAGGGTCGCACCCTTGAAGGTCAGAACAGTACCACAATTGGAACTGACAGCACTCTATGTAGGCACAAAATTAGCTGTCTATCTCAACAAAGTACTTGATCATCTCACTATTGAAAAAACCGTGATCTGGAGTGATAATGAAGCAGTTCTCCAGTGGTTAAGAAATAATAAGAGTAAGCTGGTCTATGTACAGAACAGAGTAGCAGAAATAAAAGAGATGCAGAGAGATTATCTCTTTCTTCACGTCTCTACCCAAGAGAATCCAGCTGACATGTTGTCACGTGGCGTCCCACTGAAGAAATTTGTGGATAATAAATTATGGCTCCACGGACCGAACTGGTTCTCTAATGAAAATAACTGGCCTCAGCAAAAAGCTCACATTATGCCAGAAGAAACGGTCTGCTTGAACACAACAGAAGTAAGTTGTGTAAATACTGCAGACACAACAGAAAGAGTCATTGATGGATCTAAATACTCATCTTTGGGTAAACTCTTAAGAGTTACAGCTCTTGTCCATAAATTCATTAAAGGAATAAAACCTGATTATGAATGTCTTGAACCCATTAAATACTGGGTGAAACTAATACAGAAAGATGTTTTCTCTACAGAATATAAATTGCTGGAAACACAAGATAAATCCCCAAAGAAACCTGTCATGATTAATTCTTTAGGACTTTATCTCGACTCAGAAAAGATTATAAGATGTCGAGGAAGAATTCATAATTCTTCACTACCTAAAGAAGCCATACATCCAATATTGATCCCCAAGAATCATTGGCTAACAAAACTGATTGTTCAAAACGCCCACAGTAACGTGTTACATGGTGGGGTAGCTGACACACTTTGTCATATACGACAATCTTACTGGATACCTCAAGGTCGACAAAGTGTGAAAAAACAAATAAGGGACTGTATTACTTGTCGTCACTATGATATGCGAGTATGTCAGTATCCAGGTCCACCTCCATATCCCTCTGAAAGAGTTTGTCATATCACTCCATTTGAGGTGACAGGTGTAGATTACACTGGACCAATAATTTTAACCAAAACAGTTGACAAAGTTCCTATCAAGGTCTACATCTGTTTGTTCACTTGTGCTACAACTAGAGCAGTACATCTAGAAGTAGCCACTGACATGTCTGCTCAAACCTTTATCAAATTATTCAAAGGTTTGCAGCCAGAAGGGCATGTCCCAAACTGATGATTTCAGATAATGCAGCGAACTTTGTTGCTGGTGCTGCTTATATAAGCAAGATCTTTGATCAACCAGAAGTACAACAGATGCTGAATCAATGCAGTTGTCGTTGGAGATGCATTCCTACTAAATCTCCATGGCACGGCGGATTTTATGAAAGAATGATCGGCATTGTAAAACGTTGTTTAAGGAAGACTCTTCATCGTCAAAGAATCGACTTAGAAGAATTCCGTACAGTTGTGACTGAAATAGAAAATAGAGTCAACAACAGACCTCTAACTTATGTTACCAATGATCTGGACAATTTAGAAGTGTTAAGTCCATCTCATTTACTCCATGGCAGAAGGCTCGAACCTGTTCCTCCCATGAATGATAAAGAAATCATAGAGGATCCTACTTATTTCGAACCTGAGCAACTCAGACGTAAATTCAAACACCTTAATAAAGTGATTGAATGTTGGGAGAAAATTTGGCGAGAAGACTATCTCACCTCATTGAGAGAACACTTCTATGGAGCTGGTGTTCCTGAAAATCATAAGTCCTTAAGACCTGGTGACATAGTGATTATTGACAATGATGGTCCGAGGTCCCAATGGCCACTTGAAAAAATTGTGACCATATATCCTGATGCAAATGGAATCATCAGGACAGTTGATGTTTTAAGCAAAGGTGTAGTGAATAAGCAGACAATAAATAAACTAGTGCCGTTAGAATTACACAGTGTTGAAAACAAAATTAGTGATTCTCCAGAAACCACACCGACTAAACCTGTTCAGAAAAGACAAGCAGCAGTGGTGGCGAGTGAGAAAATTAAATTAATGTTAAGTGATGAATAGTTCACCTGCAGCGAACCTCCGCCGCCCCCCAGCGTGGAGAAATTTTCTCCAGGAGGGGGGTATCAGCCCCCTTCAGCCCCTTTCAGCCCTTTCAGCCCTGAGGGGCCCAGCCCTCTCAGAAGGGGCAAGCGTCTTGTTTACTGCTACAGTGAGTAATTGATCGCAGATGCAGTACGAGTATGCGACGTGGTCAAGCGACTGCTGCTCCTTGCAGTCCAGTGTTGCAGAGTGTATTTTAATAAGAGACAGTACATCTCTTACTTTAGCAGGACAATTAAGGAAAATCCTGCTCCCACTTTATTACCATAGTAAAGATAGTGGACATTGTTGTCTATGCTTAAGACAGCAAGATTTAAACATTCTGCTTTGCTTCATCGAGGAAGTGGCAAGGAAGCAAAAGTACTAGGTCAGCTTTTCCTTTGTGCTAGGGGAGTAACGGCGTGGGGTGCTGTGGCGTCTTCAGATTACTTTTGACTCTACTGAGAGTGACACTGACGCCAGGACAACCAACAAAGAACGATCTGTGCGTTAGTGTGAACAAAGTGTCTCATAAAGCACAATAAACACTTAAGAGAAGTGTGATCAGCTTCTTTAGTGATAAGATTGTGAACAATAAAGACAAATCTTGTGGAACATAGTGTACCAGTGTGAGTATTCCTAGACTATGGAAGACGTGGACATCCAAGGACACTTCAGCTTCTATCAAGTCACCGATATCTGTCGAAGGTGTGAAGAACACCATAGCTCACGCTACAAGAGCAAGGTAGGTTACGAATTTCTTGTAATACGGGGGACTGCGCAGTTCTTGAGTCGCAAGGAGTTTGTAATCAACCTATAGTCGGCAGTAAGGTGCGGACTATTGAGTCCAAACAAGTTTGTAATTTGTCAGCAATCAGTGAATGAAATATGCTGACATAACACCCCCTAGGGGTAATTTATAATCTTACAAATTATAAATCTTTACAGCCCGTTGAGAGATGACTTCGACAGCTTCTCAAGACCTCGTCTGCAGGGGCGGCTGTGCAGGCGATGAGTTGTCTTTCTAAGTACAAACTCTTTAAACTTAACTGGTAATGCCATTTCTCAACATATATGTATGTATATATATATATATATATATATATATATATATATATATATATATATATATATATATATATATATATATATATATATATATATATATATATATATATATATATATATATATATATATATATATATATATATATATATATATATATATATATATATATATATATATATGTATATATATATATATATATATATATATATATATATATATATATATATATATATATATATATATATATATATATATATATATATATATATATATATATATATATGTTCACTTTCATAGTTCCTCGATAAGTGAGATAGTTCAAGAAAGATGTTTACTGTGATCTTATTCCATATATATATATATATATATATATATATATATATATATATATATATATATATATATATATATATATATATATATATATATATATATATATATATATATATATATATATATATATATATATATATATATATATATATATATATATATATATATATATATATATGCAAAACAACCACTCTGAAAGAATAGAGAAATTCCAAGCGCTTTCGTGACTACTCACATTATCAAGGAACTATGAAAGTGAAGCATATATATATATATATATATATATATATATATATATATATATATATATATTTATATATATATATATATATATATATATATATATATATATATATATATATATATATATATATATATATATATATATATATATATAAATATATAAATATATATATATATATATATATATATATATATATATATATATATATATATATATATATATATATATATATATATGCTTCACTTTCATAGTTCCTTGATAATGTGAGTATATATATATATATATATATATATATATATATATATATATATATATATATATATATATATATATATATATATATACACCAGAGGTGGACCCCATATTATATATATATATATATATATATATATATATATATATATATATATATATATATATATATATATTTATATATATATATATATATATATATATATATATATATATATATATATATATATATATATATATATATATATATATATATATATATATATATATATATTTAAACGTGTAAGATAATATTTTTATTTTATTTTTTTTTAATTGTAAAATGTAATTTGAGCAATTTTAAAGGATTACCAATTACTTATTTTGGGTATTTTAGTTAACACTGGTCTGCATTATTTTTATTCATGGTTGCGATCTTACATATTCTTGGGCTGCTGATTGTAAATATCTAAACCATTTTGCTCTATCACTGTAAAGATTTTGAATAAAATACAAATTAATGTTAATAAAAATGTGAATTTTTAATAAATTGTTAATTTATTAAAATTAGGCAAGTAATCATGGAAAAGTACATTCTGTTAGTTTTAAGAACATATGAATTCCAAATCATCATGAATCAAATCAAATAATTTTATTAAAACAATATGCTCCTAATTGTTAGCCTACATATTGAATCAAAGGATAGAGGACCGCTTTGACTTTCGCTTGTGCTGTTCATCGAGACCATTACATTTCAATGACCAGTAGTAATCCGCCATCATGCTGACATTCCATTTGCCCTGGTATCGAGTTTCCATGGTGCAAATATCCTGTTGGAACCACTCTCCTGATTCCTCTCTGTAGTCCCCACAATGGTGCGAAAATAGTCAAGATGTGAGTGCAAAAAATGCATCTTCACGCTCATTCTAGACCCAAGTTGTTGAAACCTGAAATCAGGTCTTGGATCATTTATTCATATTAGGGGGGAGGGCCTGTTTCCCAGAAAGTTTTGAACAATTTCCCTGAATGAAAACCAGGCATTCACCTCGACACCTGCTAATGCTTCATCAAAATGCTTGTCCTTCATCAGTTCCCGAATCTGAGGGCCAACAAAGATTCCTGCCTTTAGCTTGCCTTCACTTATTCCAGGAAACTTTGACTCCAGGTACTTGAAAGCAGTTCCATTCTTGTTCAAGGCCTTCACAAAATTTTTCACATGCCCTATTTTGATGTGGAGTGGTGGCGCAGAATTTTCTTGGGGTCAACTAATGGCACAGTTTTCACATTGTGATTTCCGGGTAAGAAGCTGGTTCTTGGTGGCCAGTCTTTTTGTTCATAGTGCTGGCTGTCTGCCATATTTTCCCAAAGACACAGAAAACAGGGATACTTGGTGTAGCCGCCTTGAAGACCTAGTAGGAGAGCAATAACTTTTAAACCACCACAAATGAGAAAATTGTGATTCTGGTGCCTGATTGCAGATATTAGTATCTTCATATCTGCGTAAGTTTTTAACATTTGGCCAAGGCAAACACATAGCTACGTGCTGTGTGCTTGGTTCTTGTAGAATCAGTGGTGTAGTGGTAAGGTGATGCGTACATTGTGCTGTCTCTGGAGGCGGTACAAGGTTCGTAGGCTTGAGTCCTGGCCTGCCGCAGTTTGGTAAATTATATATATATATATATATATATATATATATATATATATATATATATATATATATATATATATATATATATATATATATATATATATATATATATATATATATATATATAAACCCAACAATGGTCATAATGAGAGAATAATGAACAAGAACTAGAGTCATGATCCATGCGAATAGCAGGCTCAGTGTTGTGATCATTCTGTGAAGATGATTATAAATATGGTGATTTTATGATCAGAGTTTCTTTGGTCTTACTGTCTCAACCATCAGTGTAGTTTATAAGCCCGAGGGTAAGTCGTGATAAATGACTGTCAATGAATAAAGAGAAGAAGGAACACTCAAACAATGGTCCAAGTGAGTAGCAGTCCCAGTGCTGTAACCATTCACCAAGTACAATGGTCTTTCGTTCTTCCAGGCTGGTGAACTTTAACTAGAAGAAGGTTCCGAGAATTATTTGTATTTGTTTGCACCATCTCGGTAATTTCATATCAAATATTTTCAATGTGTTTTTTGAGTGATAATTTGGGAAGTTCTTTTCATCGGTTTTTAAACTTCTTTTTTTTTTATATTTTATTTAAAACTTCATGTACAAATATTTATAGGTACATATATTAATATGTAACACTGACACTGATGATGAACAATAACATTCACTACACAATCTACTGAATAAGCATATACATAAGGCCCTTAAAATAAACTTAACACAACCTACAGACTGCCGTACGTACATTGTTTCACAAGTATAATGGTACCTACCCATTATTACTTACAGTCCCCTCTCCCCACCAATGAATACAGTCCACATTCCCTTGTTCACTTAAAATTAAAAAAAACTTGAACAAGCACAACATCAATAAAACAATATATAAACACAAAACAATCCAGGCAACATCTGACAGTCTACTATATACAAGTTTTTAAAACATATCACAATTCAAGAAGGAATAAAGGTATAATAACAAAGGCCATAAAATGGCTATAAATAAAACTCCTAAAATTACAACCTCAACACAATAATGCACCAAGCTTAATGACAATCACCCGTAATACAACTCGCAACAAAATTACACCAGACCTACAATATGCTTTATTAAGAAACCTGTGCTGCAACACATGTGACCCATCATCCCTCCCCCCCCATTCACACACACACATTGAAAACCAACCCCGTCACCAACCTGAATAATCATGACATTAATTATCCTCAATTTAGGATTATTATGACACATGTCACTTGAGGAAACATTATTTACAACCATGAATGGTACAGGACTACCAAAATTACAATACCTTAAATAAGAATAACAATAATAGGTAATTACGTCAAAACTGATGCTGGACCACGTTACAAAAAAAGGCAAAAATAACTCAGTGCTTCAAGGAACATAGTGAAAGGAAAACTCTCTCAAGAAAAATTCAAATTTAATTGCAATACCAGTGCAAGTGGAACATAATACGCTAATTAATACATGTTATATAATTAATCTGCTCCTTACACCTTTCTCATCAAGGGAACTAAGCAAAACTAATCTTGCACAACCTCTCATCTGGTCACGCACTAGTACCTCCAATCACACCCAACCACATCACTGCATACCCAAGGAGGTGAGCCCGGTGAAATCCCCTGAACCCCCCCCCACCCTTTTACCAACCTACTCACCCCGGCAGTTAAAGCCCCTTATAACGCCAATAAATTCCCTATTGTTAGTCCTCTATAACCCTCAGAAAAATACTCTTCCCACCTTTTCCAAAAAATGTCTCTATTGCGACACAAAGTTCGATAAAACGTCGCCGCCAAAGTCCTTCTCATCACATCCCCACCCACCTTCCCCCTCATACCCCATAAAACATATATGTAGTCCACGATGACATATGCTAAACCTCTTACCACACTCTCATCCACACCACTCATATCAAGACTCAACGCTCGCAATACCGACACACCTTGACCCCCCACCCTCACTACAACCTTACTCATCCATACCCTGATGCACTCTAAACCTTCACAAAAATAGACGACATGCTACGCAGTCTCTTCCCCCCTGCATCTGCCACACCCCCCACCCTCAATAACCCTCCTATCTCGGAGCATCGCTCCCATTGGCAAAATCCCATGCAGGAAACTGTACATAACCTCACGCGCCCTTGGTCGTATCCTTAATTTACTAAATCTTCGCCATATTACATCCCATGCATACATGGGGTAGATCCCTTCAACTGGCGCCACTACATATCCCCCTAACGATTTACACAAAGTTCCCACCTTTACTTTTCCCAGTTTCCTGGCTAACATTAAGGCACGTAACACTGTTTCACATTCCTTCATTTCCGCCCCTCGCTACCATTTCCTCATGTGAGCATGTACCTTATCTAGCTGACCCTCCCTCCATCCACCTGCACTCATCACTTCCCTCTTAATAAACACACATTTCACGCGCTTTCTCAAGTCCAACAAACCCAACCCTCCCCTACATACCGGCAATGTCACTACCTCCCTTCGCAACCAGTTGCACCCTGAACCCCACAAAAATTTGAACACCATTCTAAGAATACTCGTAATCGCTGTTCCTGTTAACGGCATCACAGCCGAAACAAACCAGACTTTACTATATAGTAATACATTGATGACAATTGCACGTTGCCTAAGGGTTAAATGGTGAGGTCGCAGCATTCCCAAACGTCGCTGCACCTGTTCCACCATCCTATTCGAATTGCTAACCCTTGCAGCACTCAGGTCAGCCTCATACATGACACCGCAGATTTTCAGACTCCCGGTCCTCTGCTGCACAACATCACATCCCCAATCTAATCTCTCTGCCCACTCTCCCAGCCCCATGATCATTGACTTTTCCAGATTTACCTTCATCCCAGTAGCTCTCCCAAAGAATGGACAACTTCCCCCAAAAGTCCTAACCGTGTCTCCTCACTTACCAAAATAGTGGTATCATCAACATAGCCCACCAAACCAGGCCACGGCTTCAGCTCACCATCCCTCCCCCCCGTCCTTAGACGATCTTCCACCATCCTATAAAAGGGATCCTGAACACATGCAAACAATATTTGTGATAAAGGACATCCCTGCCGAAGACCCCGCTCCATGTTGACTCCCCCCCCACACACCCATTGATTTGCACCCATACCTTCGTGTGTGAGTACAACGTATCCACCCACCCCACTATTTCTTCGCCAAACCCCTGTCGTAGGAGAATATCCCTCAAAGCCTTTCTTTCCACCCTATCATAAGCCCCTTACCAATCCAACGCCACCAACGCCCCTCTTCCCCTTTCCATGTCCTCCAGGAACCCCTTGATAATCCCGTGGCCCTCACCCATTGACCTACCAGGTAACCCAAACTGAGACTCAAACACGACCCTCCCCACAACACATTTAAGCCGATTCCCAAGAATGTTTGCAAATAATTTATAATCAACACAAAGCAACGAAATGGCTCGGTAATCCCGAAGGGTACTCTGCTGTTTACCCTTTGGGACCAACACCACCACCGCCATTGCCTGAGATTCTCCCATCTTACCTCCTTCTTTCATGGCATTCATTAACCTTACTAGGAAACCCCTAAGCAGACCCCAGTGCTGTACATAAAATTCGCTTGGTAAACCATCGATCCTGGGTGCCTTACCCTTCGTCATGTCCATAAGGGCTCTCCATATTTCCCCCTTCTCAATGACCCCACCCAGTGCCTCCCGATCACTCCTCCCCAGTTTGCACGGCACATACTCACATACCTTCCCAAGAACCTCGCCATCCACCCCACTACTTTTCCCGTATTCCTCAAACCATCTGTCTGCATATGCACTCATCCCCATGGTGTCCCTTAATACCTGACCCTCTCTAAAACCCCCCACAGAAGATATGACTTGCAAACCCGGTATTGTAGTCGTTCGCTGTCGTACCTTCTGTCCTCGCAGCACACAAGCTGATGGCTTGTCGCCCAAGAGTACTTCGTCCAATCCCGCCTGTACCCGTATGGCTGCAAAACATTCTTCTTGTAAATCCCGTATCCTGTCCTTCAACATGTGTATATCCTCCATCGGGTACACCCCGGCCATCGCTCCCCCCCCTCGTAACAATCCCGTAATCTAGATTCTAAATAATTTGACAAACCATACTGCAATTGATTAATGCGTTTGCCCTCCCTCACATAAAATTGACATATTCTTAACTTAGCCACACTATCCCACCATCCTACCACATCTTCCTCAGTCCTCCTGTCTGCACAGAGCTGTTCCCAAAATATTGCAAACGCTTCCATTCCCTCCCTATCCCCCAAAACCATCGTGTTCAGTTTCCAATAACTTCCCTGCCTACGAGCCAAAGCATCCCATCCCACCTCCACTAATACCGCCCTATGATTGGAAGACACCATCTCAATAGTTTTAAAAGACTCTACCAAAACCCTCTGAGATAAATGTAACCTGTCCAAACGAGCCGCATATCCCTTTCTTATAAACGTATGTTCCACCTCCCACAGACCTCCCCCGAAAGCATCACATAACTGAAGATCTCTAAGCAGGCCCCCCAAGACTGAGGAAAAATATCCCGCTCCTCTGGGTTCCACGTCTGCCCTCTTAATTACACAATTCCAATCCCCCCCCACAATCGCCACAGACGGTAACGTGCGTAGGTAGTACACGAGCTCCTCCCGCACAAAATCCATCTTCACTTTCACGTCACTTTCTGCTGGGGCATACACACACACACAAACCCCACTCTCTCTCCCATCCACCATCCTTCCACACACAATACTCTCGCCCCCCCACTCTTTCCTATGCAATACAAATGGGCTCGCCTCCCTGATCAACACACCCACTCCTCCTTTTAAACGCTCAGACGGCAACACATAAGCCTGATACCCAGGCACCACTAATTCACGATCAAGCTTAAAATTGTGCTCCTGCACAAAAGCTACGTCAACCTTGTACCTATTCAAAAACATCCTGAAGCACTCTCGTTTAACACCATCACACAGACCATTAATATTTATTGTTACACACCTGAGGCCAGTTTAAGGTTTCCTTCCCCGCCTCACGTCAAGATTCTTCCCTTTCAGACCGTTCCCCTGGACTGTGCCTTTGCCACAGACTCCACCCTCCTTCCCAACCATCCCCCCATCCCTTCTGTTGTGGCCCTCTCGCAGAGTCACTCTGGGTACCATAACCCCATGTCTTTTTCCCCGGCCTTTGCGCCGGCGTCAGAACATCATCCGAATCTGACGCTGCTGCCCTTTTCCTTGTAGCTCCCTCAGTTTCCATATCTGAGTCCTGGGAGCCAGCACAATGGACTTCCACTTCTACCACCCTTAATCCGCCTCCATGTCCTTCCATGGCACTCGCACTGTCCACCACAGGTGCCACCTGATACTCCCCTTCCCCGCACACACCTTCTGCCCTGACCCCAGGTTCTTGTTCACTGTAACTCTCCACCTCCGTAGACTGTAACATAGCCTGTATCACCGTCTCCAACTCCTCCTCAATAGCCTTCACTGCTGCGCCCTCCTGTACCTCCTCACTTGACAACTGTACTGTTGATGGGCCAGGTGATTCATGGATCACCACTTCTTCCGATTCCACAGGAGGAGCCACCACCTCTTCACTCCACATGCGACCACGCCCTCCTCCTTGCCCCCGTTCTTCCTTAGGCATCGGGTGCTCATGCGCAGGTACTCCGCCCCTTGCCGGCCCAGGAGCCACTGTTGATGGGCCAGGTGATTCATGGATCACCACTTCTTCTGATTCCACAGGAGGAGCCACTACCTCTTCACTCCACATGCGACCACGCCCTCCTCCTTGCCCCCGTTCTTCCTTAGGCATCGGGTGCTCATGCGCAGGTGCTCCGCCCCTTGCCGGCCCAAGAGCCATACTCCGCTTGCCACAGTCTGCCGCCATATAGTCATATTCGCCACACAGTCGGCACGTACGTCTCTGCCCCGCATACGCTACCATTACCTGGGTTCTAAACTCCTTGAGATATACATACGAGGGTATAGGATGCCTTAGCGTCATCTTGAGATTAAAAGAACCCTCAGGAAATCCTGTGTAAGCTCCTTTTACCCATTTGCCAGGTTGGGCCAGATGTACAGTTCCATAACGTTCGAATACATTTCGAATATCTACCTCATCAGCCTCAAAAGGCACGTTGCAGAGCTTAACCCACGAATAATGTCGTGATACATCCGTCAACTTGACCCTCACTGCCGGTGTTACGTTAATGCTGACATCTTGGTAACGATCAACCAAAGCCTCGTATACTTGAGCAGTTAGCACTTTCACGAAAATTCTATATACACCGTTCAGTGCCACTCTATATAAATCCTCGTCTCTGATGCCGTATGTCTCTCTTATAATTTTGGGCAATAACACATCGACTGACGTAGGCGTTAAAGCCCCACTAATGAGTTCAATGCCCACAGTATTCACTCTCCTGCGCACACCTGGCGCCATGTTGTTGACTGAGTAGCTCGTCTGGGAAAACAGTAGAGGGGTGCAAAGCACGACCGCACTCTACCTCATCCAGGCAGCGAATGACATTTTAAACTTTTAACACTCTTGTATCCTACATAGAATGTTTAAACATTATCGAGTTATTATGGTCCCAATATTCCAATTTTCTTTATAAAACTGAATAATTCTCTCTGTAACATTTCTTAAAAACGCCTTTTTTGAACGGCTTTAATTTTTAATGGCTGATGATTCTTATAAAATGAATCAAAACATTTGGGTTTAAATTTTGTAGAATCAGATTCACCATCTGGGCTAGACATCAGTATACATTTACTTTGGAATGGATGAATTCTGTGCAACAGCTGCAGAATGTTTATTTGGGTCTGCATCAATCTTTTAGCAATAATGTCTTCATTATTTGGTATCCCCCATAGATTTCTAGTTGCTTTAAAATCTTAATTTCATTAAACATATTGTTTTCTGTGCAATAACTAGAAAATGCCTCTTTAGATCGTCTTCAACTCTTATACAGTGGTATATTTAAAAGAATAATTTGATTGCTTTGCGGGACTGTAGATGCCGGTTTGATAGTTTCATTACAAATGTCAGGAAATATGAAATACTGATTTTCCTATGATAATTTATGAAATACTTAACCAGTTGACTTTAAAACTTCAAGACCAATTACCTGAAAATGCAGTTTCTTAGTAGCTACAACCATGTTGATCTTATGTGTTGTGGGACAAATTAGTGTCTGTCAGATAACTAGAGAATTTTTGCAAAACAGAGTTGGTGTTTCTTAGTGGAAGGTTCTTAGTGTCCCCATGGCTTGGTTGTTGTACTCTCAGCTGACATACTGCTATAACTGCTATCCCTGTTCACCTAGCAGTAAGCAGGTGTTAGTGATAGTATTGGGTGGCATCCCAGAGGGTGGTAGCATATCATATATAGGGTTGGACTTTGAAATGTGCTGAGGTAAAATAACAGTTAATCGCCTGTAAAATTAATCTGTGTTAAAAAAAAATTACCAGTACAGTGCAAATTGGTCACTTTTATTAAAGAAATAGGATATTAGTTTCCGAGCAATAACTTGTGAATGCCTTTGCTTATTAACTGTATAACTTTAACTCTGATATTTCTCTTCAATGGAAATTTATGGTGCATTCTGGTCTGTTCATATTGTGTGTATTGAAGTAGAATTGGCTGGGTTGGTAGAATACTGGGATGACATTCTCAGGTCACGCAGATAGCGAAACACATCTACTCATTTTTTCCTTTACGCTGACTTCTGCAAGATCAGAAAATTCCAATTAAGTTGATGTTCATTGTTCGCATTGCTCTCGGGCCGTGTGGACCTCCTGCGCAAACGCTTTTCAGTTCCCTGACTGCAGTAGTGTGAGGTGGTGCTTGTCGCGCCTCTGCCGTCAGCCCAGGAGAACTACCATTAGTCAACATGGCGTTCAGTCATAGACGCAGGATCAACACTGTCGGCGTTGAACTTTTCAGTGGGGCAATAACGCCAGTTTCAGCCCAGGTATTACTACCCAAAATCATCAGAGACACGTATGGCATTCAGGATGGAGAGTTGTACGGGGTAGCATTGAACGGAGCACGTAGATTTTTTGTGAAACTGTTCTCAGCAACGGTTTATGAATCGTTGGTCAACCGTTTTCAGGACGTAAGTCTTGATGCAACACCAGCTGTTCGTGTGAGGATGATCGATGTATCCAGACATTATACATGGATCAAACTGCGCAATGTTCCCTTTGAGGCTGATGAGACAGACATCAGAAAAGTTTTTGAGGAATACGGAACTGTTCATTTGGCCCAGCATGGTACGTGGGTGACGGGTGCCTATGCAGGTCTGCCAGAGGGCACTTTTAACCTAAAAATGACATTGCGACACCCCATACCGTCTTACGTGTACCTGAAGGAAATCAGGACACAGGTCATGGTGTCGTACGCCGGGCAAAGACGTACATGCCGACTATGTGGGGAATATGATCACATAGCGGCAGCGTGTGGGAAGAGGCAACGATCTCCTGGCCCAGAGGCGGAGGCATCCGCTTCTACACCGGAGGAAGCAGGTGATGCTCAACGACGTGAAGGAGGGCGTGGTCGTCTATGGAGCGAGATAGTGGATCAGGCGCATAAGGCTGGGGGAGAGGGTGAGGCCCTTCACCAGTTACCTGGCCCAGAGACACTTCCAGAGGATCGAGATTAGCAAAAAGTTCAGGAGGAAGTGTTGGAAATTGAGGAGGAATTAGCTGAGGTTCTGGAAAGGTGGTAGAAGACGAGTTGACGGCTGTGGTGCATTAGCAACAGGAGAACTATTCGGACGACGGGAGTGACAGTGTGACTGAGGTGTCACCGAGATCATTGCAACAGTGTACAGTGGAGATTGAGGTACATTGTGAGGCATCCCCAGACCAGGCTGTGGAGGATGCGATTGTCACAAGAAAGAGGGCCGCTGCGTCGGATTCAGATGATGTTCTAATGCCAGCACAGCGGCCTGGGAAGCAAATATGGGCAGAAGGTGAAGGTAGTGGTGGCCACGACAGGAGGCACCGAAAGAAGAGGGAGGGAAGAGAGGGAAATGTGCAGGTGACAAGTAGACCCATACGTTCTGATGCCCATCGGAAGAGTGAAGAGAGGAGGCAGGGGTGGAAACTTTAATAGGCCTCCGGTGTATGACAGTAAACGTTAATGGTTTGTTTAATAGTGTAAAGAGAGAATGGTTTAGAATGTTTCTGAATAAATTTAGAGTGGATGTTGTGTTCCTTCAGGAGCATAATTTTAAGAAGGGTAGGGTGTTGGAGGTGGCGGGGTTTCAGGTGGTAACCCTGCCATCTGCCCGTTTGAAAGGAGGGGTGGGTATAATAATTAGGGAGGCGAGCCCGTTTGTTTTGCAGAGAAGTGAGGGGGGGAGGGGAAGGGTGTTGCGCATAGATGGCTGGTGGATGGGCAAACGTGTGGCCTTTATTAGCGTATATGCACCTGCAGAGAATAATGTGCAGGTGAAGCAGGAGTTTGTGTGTGAAGACCCTGTGTTTTTTTTCCGTGCATTACCGGAGGTGGCAATAGAAGGAGGTGATTGGAACTGCGTTATTAGGAGGGCTGATGTGGAACCGAAAGGGGCAGGCTATGTGTCGGTGACCCTAAGAAATTTAATGAGGGATATTAGGTTACGGGACGCGTTCGAGGGGGGGGAGACAAAGCATACATTTGTTAGGAGAGGGTATGCAGCGAGGTTAGATAGTGTATCTTTCTCACGAGGTTGTAGTGCGATCTTTCAAAACAGTTGAAGCAGCATGGTCGGATCATAGAGCAGTGTTGGTGGAGGTTGGGTGGGAGGCGCTTGCGGAAATATACAGGAGTTACTGGAAATTAAATATAAGGGATTGAGTGATGAGGTGGGGTTAGCAAGATTTTCTGTCCTGTGGAAGGAGCTTAGCGAGGAGGCACAGGGAATGGAAGATGTCGTGCAATGGTGGGATTGTGTAGCCAAGGAAAGGATTAGGAAATATTATGTGGGGGTGGGAAAACGAATCAATGATTTAAAACATGGACTTTCCAATTATTTAGAGGACAGGTTAAGGGGTTGTTATGGGCAGGGGGCTGTGGGGAGAAGCTATCCTATGGATGAAATTGTCGAGGTCAAGGGGAGACTAAGGGAGTTACAAAATGAAAGGTTTCAAGCGGTAAGGGTGCAGGCAGGGGTAGAGGAGGTGCTTTGGGGAGACAAGTCATCGACGTGTGTGTTGCGACGTCAAAAACAAAGACAGCAGGTTACAGCTATTCCGAGATTAGAGGTACATGAGATGGCGGGAGGCTATAGGGTGGGTCAGGAGATGCAAACTACGAAAGGAATCTGAGCATATGCTGATAAATGGTGTGAAGGGTATTGGACAAGTGGGAGGGTGGGGAATGTGGCTTTAGAGAAGGTGTGTATGTGATGTGTAATTTAGGGAATAGTGATAGGAAGGCTTTAGGGGGGGGTAATAACGGAAGAGAAAATAGAGCTGGCTTTAAGGGGAATGAGGAAGGGCAAAGCACCGGGAATAGACGGTCTCCCAGCTGAATTTTATCTCCAACATTGGGAGGTGATAAGGAGTTTCATGGGTAGGTTATTAAATCAGATGAAGGAGAAGGGTGTGATGGGGGACAAGCAGTTGTAGTGTTGGTCAAGAAGGGTAAGGGGCAGCACACCCTCAAGGAGTACCGTGCCATATCTCTGTTATGTGCTGATTATAAGTTGTTCGCTAAAGTCTTGGGTAATAGGTTTAAATGTGTGGTAGGGAGAGTGGTTTCGAAAACACAGTATGGTTTGCCTGGAAGGTCGATGTTTGAAGGTCATGGAATACTGAGAAGTTTTGTGGAGTCAAAAGGGGGGGAGAGGGAGGGCGATGTTGTTGGCTTCAGACTGGCAGGGGGCCTATGACAGAGTGGAAAGGGGAACATTGGGAGCTATACTTGGGAGGCAGGGTTAAGGGGAAGAAATAGTTAATTGGGTAACCACGTTGTACAAAGGAGCTAAGATGAAGGTACAGATTAATGAATGCTTGGGGGAAGAGATTGTAATGGGTAGGGGACTTAGGCCGGGGTGTCCCATGTCACAAATGTTGTTTGCGTGCATTCAGGACCCCTTCTATAGAATGGTTGAATATTGTGTATATAACACGAGTGGGGGTGTGGGGGAGGACGGGAAAGTGTGGCCTGGATTAATAGGATATGTAGATGTTACAACAGTCCTGGTTCGAGAGGGAATGGCGTTGGGGGTTTCGGATGATATTGTGCAAATGTTTGGAAATGCAACAGGGATGCAGGTAAATAGCGAGAAGTCAATGATCATTGGGTTGGGTGATTGGGTGGAGGGGGGGGCGAGATGTAACGTTGTGAGGAAACACACGGGGTCTTTAAAAATTTGTGGTATCATCTATAAGGACGACTTGGACGCTGCTCGAGAGGAAAACTCAAATAGATTGATGGAAAGGATTCTGGGGCATCTGGGTGCATTGCGACCTCATCATCTGACTCTCATGCAACGAGTGATTGTAATAAATGTATTATTGTATAGTAAGGTTTGGCACGTGGCAGCCGTGTTCCCAATAACAGGGACGGTGATTGTGGGAATTCTGAGACGGGTGTTTAATTTTTTGTGGGGTTCAAGGTGCGATTGGCTGCGGAGAGAGGTTGTAATGTTACCTGTGTGCCAGGGTGGGTTGGGGTTGGTGGATCTGAGAAGAATTAAATGTGTGTTTCTTAAATGGGAGGTTTTGCACGAAGGAGTGCGGGGGGATGGGGACAGATGGAAAAAGTACATGATAGGTTGGGTAAGTTGTATGGTGGTGTGGAGTTAAGGGAATGTGAAACTGTTTTGAGGGCTTTGATGTTGGTTAGAGAACCCAGGAAAATTCGAATAGAGGTTTTGTGTAGGTTGCTTGCAGAAAGGATTGTTGTACCAGTTGAGGGATTGTTCCCCATGTACGCATGGAAGAGCATTTGGTATAGGTTCAGCAAGTTGAAGTTAAAGCCTAGGGTGAGGGAGGTAACGTATCGTTTTCTGCATGGCATACTACCGTCGGGGGAGGTACTAAGAACCAGAGGGGTAATTGTGGGCGGAAGGTGTGGAATCTGTGGGGAGGATGAGACGGCGTTCCATGCAGTATACTTTTGTGAGGGACTGGAGGGTGTTAGGTATTGGTTAAGTAAGGTTGTACAGGGTGTGGGGGGCCGAGGGGTGTCGGTTCTGCTTGCACTAAGCCTAGATATGGGAGGGTTCGACGAGAGTGTCACAAGAGCTTTGGATTATATAATAGTGGATTATATATATATATCGTGGGTGATAAGGGGGAGGGGGTATTTTGAGGTGCGGAGGCGGGTACTAGCGGTAACGGTTTATCGTACGATGTGTCGTAATAGAGAACTGTATGGGAGGAGGTGGGAGAAGGATTTTTCGGAAGGTTATAGAATGTTAACGTTAGGGTTTCTCATGAATCTATGACTTGGGTTGAGCGAGTAAAGGGTGGGGGTTTGGGGATTACATATGAAAAGAGGGAATTCAGGGAGACACAGCGGGGTCGCCTCCTGGGGAGGGGTGAGAGTGAGGTGTATGTGGGTATAGAAGGTGTAGATGTGTGGCATAAGTGTATGTAGCATGCAAGTGGGCAAAGTAAGCAAAGGTGATGATATCAATTAATTACGTAGTAACGTATGGAGAATTCTGTGTTTGGTGTGTCAGGGTCGTCATGACCTTCTTCATGTATTAAGTGTGAATGATGTAAAGATTATAGGTGTACAACCTTGCAGAGTTTTTGGGTTTATGTAGATTGTACGTTCATAGCCTTTATTGGGCATATTTCATGTGCGATAATCGTATCGCAATTAGAGGTTTTTAATTTGTTTTGTTGTTTGTGTTTTGTGTTGGAGTTTAGCGAGTGTACTGACTTTATTTTAGCATTATATAATGTGCTCCTCCAGTTGATGAGGGATGGAAGGCTAATGACTTCCATAAATTTGTAATGACTAATTAAAATTTCATTCTCTGCTCAGACGTTGTGCTGAGCGGTTGTCAGCTGTTGCTCCTCAGTCCCGACACCTGGTGGAGGAGTGTTTACAACATCAACAACAATGGCGACTGCGTTTCGCCGCCGCGTTAATACTGTTTGTATTCAACTAACGCAGGGATCTATCACCGGCGAATCAGTAAATGTGTTACTGCCAGCAATCATTCGTGATACTTATGGCATTCAACGTGAATCCTTGTGTGGCGTCGCCTTGAATGGAACTACACGGATCTTCGTCAAGTTTTGTGACACTCAGATGTACGAGAAGATTGTGACCCAGTACCAGGATATAAGTAAGCAAGTCACCCCAGCAGTTTCTGTCCAGTTGCATGACGTTTCACGATACTATACGTGGGTACGTGTGCGAAACGTGCCTTTTGAGGCCAATGAAGTTGATATACGTGACGTTTTTGAACGTTATGGGAAGATCCACCTGGTCACCATGGGTAGGTGGTCTGACGGCCACTATAATGGCCTTCAGGAGGGGTCATTTACGTTGAAAATGTCCCTGCGTCAGCCGATTCCTTCGTACGTTCAACTGGATGAGTTTCGTTCCCAGGTGTACGTTACGTACCCTGGACAGAGAAGAACTTGTCACCTCTGCGGCGCTCTGGATCACATAGCGGCTCAGTGTGTCCAGCGCCAGCCGCCATCGGGGCGTGGTCGTCGACCTGACGGTGAGGTACCCCGTCAGGCTCTGGAAGAGGAGGTTGTCGAGACATCGCCGCGTATGACATCATGGAGTGCTGAGGTTGATAGGGCCATGCTACTAGAGTCATCTTGTGTGACTCTACTTGGGACTGCCTCCCTTGACGAGGTGGAACATGTGAACAGTGAAATCCCTATAGCAAGAGAGGCAGGTGAGATGGAAGCCGACATTGTATCTGCGTTAAGTGACCTATTAGCATCGCATGAGTCTGATTCTGTGTTGTGTTCTGATGAGGGGAAATTACGTGCAGATGATGCTGATCAGATAGCTAAAGTGAGAGATTTGGAGAGTTCGAGTTTTCACACTGTTGAGGCAGAAATTCACAAGGAGAACACCCCAAGTACTGACATGTCTGAAGATGCTGTTTCTAGGAAGCGTGCGGCTACCCCGTCCGACTCCGATGATGTCTTGACCCCTGGACAACGTTCAGGGAAGAAGACGTGGTCGGAAATCACGGGTGCGGGGAGGTCGCGCGAGTCCAGGACAGCAGGTAATATCACGGGGATTGCCAAAGGTGCGGGTAGTGCCTTGGGTGCTTGCCGGAGCAAAGAGAAAAAGGGAGTGGTAGCCCCTAGAGGAAAGCCACCTTTAACACAGTTAGGTGTGTAACTATTAATGTTAATGGTTTTAAATCTGTCAGAAAGTGTGTGCAGGTGCGTGAGTGGTTGAATCGTTTTGCAGTGGATGTGTGTTTTTTGCAAGAACATAACCATAAAGTAGGAAGTTTGTTTGAGATGGATGGTTATGACATTTATGTGACTCATTCCAGACGTCTGAAAGGTGGAGTGGCTGTGTTGATAAAAGCGACCAGCCCGTTTGTGCTGAGACATTGGGAGGAAGGGGGGGAGGGTCGCGTGGTGCGAGTCGTGGGGGATTGGGGTAGTAGAAGAGTTGGTTTTGTAGGGGTATATGGGCCGGCTGAACATGATGTTAACATTAAAAATACTTTTGTTAGAGATGTCTTGGTATATTATTTGAGGTCCCTGCCAGAAATTACAGTGGTAGGTGGTGACTGGAACTGTGTAGTGCGCCGTAAAGATGTTGAACCGAGGGGGGCGGGGTTCTGTTCGCTTGTTTTGGGTGACTTGTTGTCTGGTTTGGGGTTGGTAGATGTACGCGGAGGACGTGACTTTGGGATTGAGCATACTTTTGTGCGTAGGGGCTATGCAGCATGTTTAGATAGGGTGTATGTGTCTCGGCAGGTGGTCGTAATCAATGTGCGTGTATTGAACGTCTTTTTCTCCGACCACCGGGGAGTTTTTGTGGAGCTCGACTGGGGAGGTCTCCCGCATCGTTTTAAGGGATACTGGAAACTGAATACGCGGATGCTACAAAGTGCGGATGATAGGGAACTATTCGAGGACTTCTGGGCGTCTATGGGAGTAGACTCCTGGGAGGGATGGGATTTAGTACGACAGTGGGATGAGGTTGTGAAGCCTCGAATTAAGGATTTTTATGTGAATCGGTGTAAGGAGGCCACTCGCATGGAGTATGGGTTTCAGAGGTACCTGGAGGGTCATCTACGACAATGTTATGCACAGGGAGAGGCATCTGGGGTTTACCCAGTGGATGAGATCGATGCTATTAAAGAACAAATCCAAGTAATGAAAAATAAGGTTTTCGATGGAGCGCGCATTTCGAGTGGGGTGGAAGAGGCTTTGTGGGGTGACAAGCCGTCTGCTTGCGTCTTACAAAGTCAGACACAAAGGCGAAAAGCGACTGAAATTGTGAGTTTAGTGGTGCAGGATGAAGTTGACGGGTATAGTGAGGGACAGGTCTTAACAACAACTGAGGGGATAAGTTTTTATGTCGATACTTGGAGTAAGATCCAGATGCAAAGTAAAGACGTGAGTGAGCATGCGATACAGGATTTGGGGAGAGGCGTACGATGCGAGTTAAATGATTATGATCGCCTTCTCATGGGTGGGCCTATATCTGAGGCAGAGGTGTGGGAGGCACTACAAGGAATGAGTAAGGGGAAGGCTCCAGGCATTGATGGCATCCCTTGTGAATTTTATATCAAACATTGGGAGGTAATACGGACTTTTATGGTTCGTTTACTCAATGCGATGAAGGAAGGGGGGGGGGGCGTTAGGTCTGTCTCAGCGTACGGCGGTGTTGGTCTTAGTTAGGAAATGTGATGTGCCGTTAGCGATTAAGGACTACCGTCCCATATCGTTGATGTGTAGTGACTATAAACTATATGCGAAAATATTGATGAATAGAATTAAGAAAGTGTTTGATAAGGTAATCCATAAGAGTCAGTTTGGTGTGCCAGGTAGGTCAATGTATGATGGTCATGGGAATATCAGGGAGTTTGTTGAGGAATGCGGGGTGAGGGGCGGGGGTGGTGTTTTGGCTTTAGACTGGCGAGCCGCTTTTGATAGTGTGGAAAGAGAGGTTCTGTGGAAATTTATGAGATGGCAAGGTTTTGGAAATGAGTTCATCATGTGGGCCCGTTCGTTGTACAATGGAGCGGGTTTTAAAGTACAAATTAATGGCAAGTTAGGTGTTTTTGTACACATGAGCAAGGGCATTCGTCAATGATGCCCCATGTCTCAAATGTTTTTTGCATGTATGCAGGACCCCTTTTTACTGGGCTGTTTGTGGGCGGGGAATAGAGACATCGTTGGGTCCGAGCAGTGGTCGACCAACCCTTGTGGGTTATGTTGATGATACTACTGTGTTATTACGTTCACGGAAGCAATTGGGTTTTGTTGGGAGACTTGTTGACATATTTGGCAAGGCTACGGGGATGTGTGTTAATAGAGAAAAATCGAAAATTATGGAGTTGGGGGAGTGGGTGGGGGATGGGGTGGATGCAGAGGGGTGGACTGTGGTTGATCGTATCACTATATGTGGTATTCATTATATGCGGGAGGTCGATCAGATGAGGGCGTGCAATTCGGGGAGGGTTGTACATAGTGTCTTGGGGCGCTTAAATAGTTTACGGCCGCGACATTTAACCCTGCATCAGAGGGCGGTGGTCATTAATGTCCTGCTTTATAGCAAAGTATGGCACGTTGCTGCACTGTATCCTCTGTTGCAGAGGGACGTCAAACGTCTTTTGCATAGAATTTATCGATTTTTGTGGGGTTCTGGATGCGATTGGCTCACAAGAGCGGTGGTGGAGACACCACTGCATCAGGGAGGGTTGGGTCTCATTCCTCTAGAGGCTCGTGTCATGGCATGTTACGTGAAGCGTCGTTTTCTCCGACTGGGTGGGATGCATGGCGGGTTAAGCGAATTGTATCACGACCTGCGCAGGTGGTGGAGAGGGAGGAATTTAATTTGGTGTGACGCGATGCTTCGCGTATTATTGAACATGAGGGACGTGCGCTGTGTAAAATTATGTACCTTAGAAAGGGCGGGTAGAGAGGTAGTCGTGGTGCGAGTTGAAGGAATGTATCCCATGTATGCGTGGGGTGATATATGGAGGCGAGTTCAACAGTTGCGTCTGCCTGCTCAAGTACGGGAAGTGGTTTTTAAATTTTTACATGAAATCTTGCCGTCTGGGGTGGTGTTGTATAATAGGTGTTTGGAGGAAGACTGGGGTTGTCCGGTATGCGGGATGGAGGAATCTGCTTTTCATGTTGTGTATTTCTGTGAGACTTTAGGTATGGTACGAGAGTGGTTCAGTAGGGTTTTGCGTTTGGTAGGGGGGGAGGTTTGTCGGTACTCCGGGCGTTGAGTTTTGATGTAGGTGGGGTTGACTTGCGTGTACAACGTGCGGTGTCGTATGTTGTGGCCGATTATATTTTCGTGTCATGGGCTATGAGGCACGTTGATGGTAACAGTAGAATTAGGGTGTTAGCAGGGACGATTTTTAGGACAAAATGTCGAAATAGTTTGGTATATGAGGGGAGATGGGAGAGAGACTTCCCGCCTGAATATAAAGCCTTGGAGTTACGAGATTTGAGATAGTTGTGAGTGTTCAGTGGGTAATCTAACGGGCTGGTCAGCTGTGTCTAATTGTGTTTGTCAAGTGCGTGAATGTTTTGTTGTTCTCAGAGTTTATGTGCGTCTCCTATGTAACGGTGATGACAAAATATCTTACGTGCTTTGTGTATACAACTTT
Source organism: Cherax quadricarinatus (assembly GCF_038502225.1). Lineage (NCBI taxonomy): Eukaryota > Metazoa > Arthropoda > Malacostraca > Decapoda > Parastacidae > Cherax > Cherax quadricarinatus. Next base: position 48,893,199 of record NC_091292.1, on the reverse strand, counting down.
TAGGAATGTTTCTCGTCTTTTATGCCTCAATTACAAGTCATTGGTGTACTTTTTGTATATGGTGTGCTTCCTAGCACAGTTGAAACGTTTTTCTTATTTCCGTTTATACTTTATGCCGTGTCCGTGTGCTTTTCAATAATATATGTATATATGCAAGTTTTCGTTTTCCTGTAAGCTGTGATGGAGCTTGAACTATATGTGGAGGCAGTATTTTTCAATGTGTGCATCTCGTCAGTGTATAAGTTCACTTATAGCTGCTGGCATTTGTGTTTTATTGAGATGTCAAATATCACAGTGTATTTTCGTTTTGTTATATTAGATATTGTCATTGTAGTAAATGGTAGCGTCATCCTGATCCACCTTTGAAATGTAGTGCCTATTCTTAGTCCATGATAATAACCCCGTGGTAGTCGCCCAAATTAACGTATTGTTGTGCACTTTAAGGCACCTGAGTTCTTAGATTAAGTCTTGGATACGTTGTGTGTTGGCAGGCGGAAGCCACGCCTAGTAATATGCCAGATGAAGTATCCCGTTGTATAATACGTGATTGCTTGTGTATGTGTGTAATTCTGTGTGCTTGTTTTTGTCACATTGTTTATTTGTATATTGATTATTTTCCTGTGTTTTGACTTTATGATTTATTTATATAAGAATCTAGTTAGTGCCTGGTATCTCGTTGACATATTTATTTTATGCACCCATAATTTTTTTTTTGTACCAGAGTTTTCAATAAAATAAAAAACAATTCTTATTGTATAGGGGTTAATTTTGGGAAGAGCATGTACTTGTTTTTAACTGAGATTGTGATGTAGGTTATTACTCTGATTATATACTGTGAAGGTTGTCAACCTTTGTTATATGTCAGTCACAGTATGTTAACTATACAAATCTGAAAGGTTTATATAATTTACATTTTATATAGTTTATATAGTTATAGTTTATATTGTTTATATTATAGTAGTATGTTGTATGGAAAATTTGGTGAGTGTATATGGGTAACCTCTTTTATGTCCATTACAATGTGTTGTTACAACTTGTTAGTGTATGTTGTGTAGGATTGAGGATCCTACTGTACCCATTTTATATCTTTATTTAATATTAAGCTGTAAAGTTTTTTAAATAAAATATAAAAAAAAAAAAAAAAAAACTTAATTTATTGTGTACTCTTGTGGTTCTGATTTTATGTTGCACTTTTCAGATAGGGGGAGGTTCTGTCTGGGGAAGGGGGGGTTTAGTTTGCAGGGTTACGGTATGTAACATACTGTACTCTTTTGAGTTAGTACCTTATGACGTTAAGTCATAGTACAGAATATCTGGTTTTACTTTTGATGTAGTTAGTACGGAAGTATGTATCAATTCTCTCCTTACTTTGGTTACTGTTTGTGTTTTCATTAGATAATATTTGTTACATGATGTATAATTATTATATTTGTATGTGGTATTATATGGCCATGGAAAGTTTATTACATTTGTTGACAAATAAGGCCTGTATTGTTATTGTTATTTTTATCTGCTGTGATGTACTTTTTAAATAAAAAAAAAAAAAATTAAAATTTTGTAATGGGGAAGGTATGGTTTAGTCTCTTTACTGTATATAATGTGCTCAGCCGATGGAAGAGGATGTATTAATGTTTATTTAGTATAAGCAGAGGCTTAAGATTTAAATTTTTTTTTCAATGATTAAAGAGGGATTGTAGTGAGGCACGTATGTATGTTTTTAGGTAATTTTTATTGTATAGGGGGTTAATTTTGGGAAGAGCATGTAATTGTTTTAATGAGATTATGATGTAGGTCATTCCTCTGATTGTCTACTGTGAAGGTTGTGAGCCTTTGTCATATGTCAGTCATATTATGTTAACTATATAAATCTAAAAGGTTTATATAGTTTATATTATTTATATTGTAGTAGTATGTTATATTGAAAAATTTGTGAGTGTATATGGGTAACCTCTTTTATGTCAATTACAATGTGTTGTTATAATTTGTTAGTGTATGTTGTGTAGGATTGAGGATCCACTGTATTCATTTTATATCTTTTTATTTAATATTAAGCTGTAAAGTTTTTAAATAAAATATATAAAAAAATTAAGTTGATGTTTAGTAAATATATATGTGCTTAATATGGAAGGAATTTTAGTAAGACAAGCAGAAGCTGGAAAAAAATGGTTAAATGCAATTATACAAATATTATTTTTCATTACAAGCATTTTCATTTCGCGTTTATCAAACGATAAACAGGTCATTTTATTTAACCGTCTAGGTGCTTGTTGTCCTCGTCGCCATGACAGCTGGCGGTCCTCGCCCCACCTACGGTCAGTCTGGTCAGTCAGTCAACGGCGCCGACATCCTGAAGGACGAGAGGACACAGAACGGCTATGGCGAGTATAATTTCCAGTACGAGACCAGCGACGGCATTACACGGCAGGAGTACGGCAGCCAGAACGACGGCCAGATAACAAAGGGTGGCTGGAGGTACGTACATTTTGTAGAATTTTATTCCAGGTAGAGTCCCGAAAATTTGGTGAAAACAGGTGGTAGAGGTGAATATTTACAAGTATAGAATGAAAGTGGATACATTTTGGATACATTACTTAGAAGTGTATTATCCGTGTATTTCATGATTTATGCTAATTTAATAAATATATACTACATATTCTGAATATTATAATTGAATGAATGTATGTTAACGAAAAGTTGTTTTCTCAGATACACGTCCCCTGATGGAGTGCCTGTTCACATTACCTTCTTGGCTGACCACGGGGGTTACCAGCCCCTGGACGCCGTCCTTCCTGTAGCCCCACCCCTGCCTTACAAGCGGTCACAAGATAATTACTAAGGCAGCTTTGCCTCTTGTAGATCCAGTCCTACCATCCAAATGGTCACAGCAGAAATAGCTGAAATAGCTCATCCAGGATGTTGCAGTCAATTCCTGAACACTGAGTAAGTCTTCTCTCCCCTCAGGAACGCTAGACTGAACATTCGGACTGTGTAAATAACACTCTGTCATTTCGTCGCTCAACCTTTGGGACGAGCGGACGTGAGCTGAGCCTGCCCTCTGCTGTCAGCCGGTGACAACTTGGTTTTCTCAAAATGGCGCAGCCGGCAAGAAGAAGGGTAAACACTGTCGGCATAGAAGTGGTGCGTGGGGCTGTGCATGCCCACTCAGCTCAAGTTTTATTACCTGCCATCATCAGGGACACATACGGCATTGCCAACGAAGAGCTGTATGGTGTAGCCTTGAACGGGGCATATAGAATTTTTGTGAAATTTCTCAATGCAAGTGTATATGAGGACATAGTCGCCAGGTTCCAAGATCTTTGTGTACCAGTGAATCCTGCAGTGACGGTAAGGCTACATGATGTGTCCCGCCATTATACGTGGGTGAAGATAAGAAATGTACCCTTTGAGGCTAATGAGGCAGACCTACGTGCCGTCTTCGAGAAGTTTGGGACTGTTCATATGGCGACATTGGGGAAATGGAAGGAAGGATCATATTCTGGGATGCCTGAAGGAAGTTTTTCCTTAAAAATGACATTGAGGCATCCTATTCCTTCCTATGTTTTCCTAGAAGACTTCAGGACTCAAGTAATGGTGACTTACGCAGGGCAACAACGTACCTGTCGATTATGTGGTGCCTATGATCACATTGCTGCGCAGTGTGTTAAGCAACAGGGTACACAGGCGAAGGAGCAGCATAAGGAGGCATCAGAGGACCTTGGGACGTTGGATTTGGCACGACCTGAGTCGGTTTCCTTGAACAAGGCTTGGAGTGTGGAGGTCGAGGAGGCCTTGAGGGAGGAAGAGTGTGTAACTCTTCCAAGAGAGACATGCACTGCCGGGCAGGCACCGGCGACCAAAGATGTGGTGTCACTGGGTGAGGACAGGGCCGTGGAGGCTACCATTGATTCAGTCCTCCACGACCTGTTAGGGACCCCAGGAGAGGTCACAGTTGAGGGGCTTGTGGGTGCCCTGGATGTTGCTGGGGTTCCAGGTGGTGAGAGGGGGGGAGGCATGTCAGAGACCCAGGTTGAGGCTGGGTTGCAAATTGGCACAGTGGTGGCGGAAGTGCACGGGGATGGCTTCCAGGTGGAGGCGGGGAGAAAGGCTCGAGTGTCACGGAAGAGAGCGGCAGTGCCCTCGGACGTGGACGATGTGGATGTGCTCACTCCGGCACAGCGTTCGGGCAAAAAGGTTTGGGCTGAAGTGGTTGAGCATGGACCTGGGGGGTCCAGGGGCAAGGGGCATGTGAAAGCAGATCACAGAATGGTGATTGAAGATCAAGGGCGTATAAAGGGGAAGGGGGATAAAGGTGGTGCAATACGTAAAGGAAAACCTCCATTGACAAATTCAAGAGTCTCTCTATAAATGTTAATGGTCTGAAAAATTCTAGTAAGTGTGAATGGTTTCATGAGATGCTCATTAGGTATGGTGTAGATGTAGTGTTTGTGCAAGAGCACAACCACAAGCCGGGTTGTATGTTGATGATTGAGGGGTATACTGTATATGCGGCACACTCAATGAGATTGAAAGGAGGAGTGGCTATTTTGGTGAGGGAGGCTAGCCCGTTTACTGTACATCATTGTGAGGAGGGGGGTGAGGGGAGGGTTATAAGAGTGGATGGGACATGGGGAAGAGATAAGATGTCTTTTGTGTGTGTTTATGGTCCGGCGGAGGGGGACAGTCGAGTGAAGAATGAGTTTGTACGTTAAGTGTTGGTGTATCACTTAAGGTCGCTTCCAGCATTAGCTGTGGTGGGAGGGGACTGGAATTGCGTTATACGCCGCAAGGATGTGGAACCTAGGGGAGCAGGATATTGTTCTGGCGTTCTGAGGGACCTGTTAACAGGGGTGGGGTTGGTGGATGTAGAGGGGATGGGGCAGCGTGGGAGGTGCAGCACACCTTTGTGAGGCAGGGGTATGCTGCACGGCTGGACAGGATATACGTGACAAGGAAAGCTGTGGTGCGGAGTGTAAGGGTTTTGGATGTCTTTTTTTCTGATCATAGAGGTGTTTTGGTGGATTTGGGATGGGAGGGGCGGCCGAACAGGTATAAGAGTTATTGGAAATTGAATGTTCGGATGCTTCAAGATGTTGAGGGGAGGGTCCTATTTGCACAATGGTGGAAAGGCTTATGGGAAGGGATGGAAGTCAATGGGGATGTGTTGAGATGGTGGGATGTGACGGCAAAGACGAGGATTCGAGAGTTCTATGTCCGACAGGGAAGGCACGAGAATCAATTGGCTTATGGGCTTATTAGGTATCTTGAGGGGCAGTTAAGGGAGTATTATGAGAGAGGAAGGGGGGGGATGGGAGCCCCTGTGGCTGACATAGAAGGAGTGAAGGAACGCCTAATGGAAGTGCAAAATGAGAGGTTTGATGCGGCAAGGGTTTTAGGGGGGTTGGAGGAGGTCATGTGGGGTGATAGACCATCGGCGTGTGTCCTGCGAGGGCAGGGGCGCCGGCGCGTTGCAATGGAAATGGTGGGTTTGAGAGTTCTTGAGGACATCGAGGGGTATAGGGAGGGACAAGACTTGGTGACAACGGAGGGGATGGGAGGGTATGTTGATTCTTGGCTTAGTGCACATATGAGGAGTGTGGGTGTGAGAGAGGGGGCTTTAAGAGAGACAGGGGGATGGGTGCAGAGTGTGCTGGACAGGGACGACAGGGAACAGTTACAGGGGCCTATTGTGGAGGAAGAGGTGTGGACGGCTTTAATGAGTATGAGCAGGGGTAAGACACCGGGGATAGATGGGCTGCCTGCGGAGTTTTACATACAGCATTGGGGAGTATTAAAAGATTTTTTGGTGCAATTATTTAATATCATAAAAGAGAGGGGTGCGTTGGGACCTTTGCAGGCGACAGCACTAGTAGTTTTGGTGCCAAAGGGTGAAAGTCAGTGCACAGTGAGAGATTACCGGATGATCTCACTCATGTGTGCAGACTACAAACTTTTTGCAAAAATTTTGGGAAACCGTATAAAAAAGGTCATTGGAAAGGTAATAGTGAGGGGTCAATATGGGATTCCGGGGAGATCAATGTATGAGGGGCATGGGGTTATTAGAAGTTTTATTGAGGGTCCACAAGAGGGGGAACGTGGGGTATTGGCGTTGGATTGGAGAACGGCATATGACAGTGTCGAGAGGGAGGCTCTGTGGAGAATCATGGAGTGGCAAGGGTTCGGGGAGGACATTGTGAATTGGGCACGTACTTTATATCGGGGAGCTGGGATGTGTGTACAGATAAATGGGAGGGTGGGGTTGCATGTGAAAATGGGCAGGGGATTGAGGCAAGGTTGGCCGTTGTCACAAATATTATTTGCATGTTTACAGAATCCGTTTTATAGGGCAGTGGAAATGTGCATACAGGAGGGGGTAAGGGAGGACATACGAGGTGGGAGTCCCAGTATCATAGGTTACGTTGATGACACAACTGTCCTAGTGAGTGGGAGGGAGGGATTGGAGGGTCTGGAGAGAGTTATAGATGTTTTTGGGATGGCAACAGGTATGGCAGTGAATGTGCATAAATCAATGCTCATGATATTGGGTGAATGGGATGGGCAGGAGGGCGGGGGTGGGGGGTGAGGTGGAGTGTCGTGGACCGGGTGAAAATTTGTGGAGTTGTGTATATGGGTAATGCTCAGATGGCGAGGGAGAATAATTCAAAGGGTGTGGTAGATAGGGTATTGGGAAGATTGTCAGGATTGAGGCCGACACATCTTACGCTACACCAGAGGGTCATTGTGGTCAATGTGCTTTTATACAGTAAAATATGGCATGTGGCAGCTTTGTACCCTTTGGTGTATGGGGATGTCCGGAGATTGTTGAGCAGAGTTTTCCGTTTTATCTGGGGTTCAGGATGCGATTGGTTAAAAAGAGAGGTGGTAACACTTCCGGTGGCCTTGGGAGGGCTGGGGTTAATTCATTTGGAAAGAAGGTTGAAGTGTGTATATGTGAAACATGAGTTGCTAAGGGCTCGGGGGGAAGGGAGTGGAGGGTTGGGGATGCTGCAGGGAGATCTTCGGAGATGGTGGAAGGGACAAGATTTGAGAGATGGTGAGGAGTTGTTGCGTCTATTGACGATGGTCAGAGAGCCGAGAAACATGCGGGTAGGGTCCATGGAGAGGAAGATATGGCCTAGGGTGGTAGTGGCAACGGAAGGAGTGTACCCGATGTACGCATGGGAAGACATTTGGGGCCGATTAAAAGGGTTACGCATCCGGCCACGCGTGAGGGAGGTAATGTATAGATTTCTTCACGGAATATTGCCGTCTGGGGTTGTTTTACGAAATAGGCGAATAAGGGAGGGTGGGGTGTGTCAGGTTTGTGGGGTAGATGAATCAGCTTTTCATGTAGTTTATTTTTGTGAAAGCCTAGGGATTGTGCGGGAATGGTTAGGGAAAGTAATCCGGTATGTGGGGGGGAAAGGGTTGTCGGTTTTGAGAGCGCTTAGTTTAGATGTAGGTGGGGTTGGGGTAAAGGTTCAAAGGGCAGTGGCTTACTTAATGGTTGATTTTGTGTATATGTCATGGGCAATGAGAGACAAAGGGGCGGAGGAACGTAGGATGGCCATAGCAGCATCCTTTTATAGAACAAAGTGTCGCAACAGGGAAATATATGGTAGAAGGTGGGAGAGGGATTTCTCGGAGGGCTACAGGGACTTTCTTTTGAGGGATTTATGGTCTTTATAAGCGGTCAGGGGCATGAACGGGCTGGCCTTCCCAGGGGGAAGGGGGTGTTGCAGAGGTCGATTGTGTGAGTGTGTGTGTGGAATTGTGTGAGTGTGTGTGGAATTGTGTGAGGAAGGATCTTGAGGTGATATTCAATGTGATATTCAATGTAATGTCTTGGTGTTATTGTGAACACCGATGATTATAATTTATCTAAGGATTACTTCATGTTTTGTAAGGAAGTACATAAGCATGTTAGTATAAAAGAATATTTTAACCTGTAATTATACATGTCTACCTATATATGAGCAATGTAACTTGTCATAATAATGAGGTTTCATACCTGTTTTTTAACTAGTGGAACGTTCTGGTATTGTATATAATGTAAGATCTTGCCTGGGGTGTTTTTGCTTATATATGTTACAGATGTTTTTTCACATTTTCATTATATATGTTCAAGTGAATGAGTTTTTGATCACGTGTATAGCCAGGTGAAACTGGTCAGTTTTTCACTTGGGGGGGGGGTAGGAGTTTAAGTAATCTCTGCAATAGCAGGTCATGTGATACACATGTCATATTTTAGATGTCTAATGTTGTCCATTCTCTGTAGGATGTGATGTATAAATTATCTCCGACAGTGTAAATAATCTGTCTGCAGGAGGGAATAATGTGTAAATTTATTTATTATTGTGGTAGGTTTATGTGTGTAGCGTGTTTTTAGGGTGATATATTATAAGATGCTAATTACTATCAAGGACTGTTGGTGGTTGAGTGGTGACGGCAGACACAGTTACTAGGCATGTGGGGGGGGGGTTGAAGTGTGCACGATATTAATTATTACCATAGGGTATATGAGGGTAGGGTGGATTGTGTTCTATGGTGGATGTGAGCCATCAGGTTCAGACATTCCTTGTGTTATAGTGTCAGCCGTTTAGCTGGCTGGATTGTGTTTATATATATATTGTCATTGAAGTTTTTAATGCTTTTACAAATGTGTATGTATAAGAGATTTGTCACTGTGTATCTAAGGTGAAAGTGGCACGTTTTCATGGGGGGGAGTGTAAGCTTTACTGGGTGGGTTGTATATGTATGTATGTGTGTGTATGTGTGTATATGTATATATATGTATGTATGTGTGTATGTATATATGTATATACATATATGTGTATATATGTATATATATATGTATATATATGTATATATATGACCACCTTTTCATGTGAAGCACAGTACGTACAAGCGGTGTTTGATTTGAGTGCAGCAGTCAGTTCTGTCATTATATATGTGCTTCTTCAGTACTGTGTAGTCACAGTTGATTATTGTTCACTGCCTCTATCTTGTTACATATTGATTATGTACCCATATATTTTGTACCTGAGTTTTAAATAAAATATAAAAAAAAAAAATAACACTCTGTTCGGAAACTTCACGTTATGCATTTTACTTTATTGATCCAATTTATATATCTTCAGTCCTCCGCTCTATAAAACTGAATATATGAATACACATTTACAGAAAGTTGCATAACTTTTCCTGCGAAATACATAAACATCAAGTAATTTAAAAATGTTAAAGCCTTTGCATGATTTATTTAAATATTAGGATAATAGTCAATAATTATTAAGATGAATTGTACTTACTTTCTCTCATAATAGTGTTAATTGTTATATATAGTAAATAGATATCTGTCGCTGCGCAATTCAAGAAAGGTATCCCTGTATTCCATGACCAGAAAGGTATCCCTGTATTCCATGACCAGAAAGGTATCCCTGTATTCCATGACCAGAAAGGTATCCCAGTATTCCATGACCAGAAAGGTATCCCTGTATTCCATGACCAGAAAGGTATCCCAGTATTCCATGACCAGAAAGGTATCCCTGTATTCCATGACCAGAAAGGTATCCCTGTATTCCATGACCACAGAAAGGTATCTCTGTATTCCATGACCCCAGAAAGGTATCCCCTGTTTTCCATGACCCCAGAAAGGTATCACTGCATTCCTCATCCCAGAAAGGTATCCATGCATTCCATGACCCCAGAAAAGTATCCCTGTATTCCTTGACTCCAGAAAGGTATCCCTGCATTCCATGATCCCAGAAAGGTATCCCTGTATTCCATGACCCCGGAATGGTATTCCTGTATTTTTTGATCCCAGAAAGGTATACCCTGTATTCCATGACCCCAGAAAGGTATCCCTGTATTCCATGACCCCAGAAAGGTATTCCTGCATTCCATGACCCCAGAAAGGTATCCCTGTATTCCTTGACCCCAGAAAGGTATGCCCTGTATTCCTTGACCCCAGACAGGTATCCCTGTATTCCATGACCCCAGAAAGGTATCCCTGTATTCCACGACCCCAGAAAGATATCCCTGTATTCCATGACCCCAGAAAGGTATTCTCTGTATTCCATGACCCCAGAAAGGTATCCCTATATTCCATGACCCCAGAAAGGTATCCCTGTATTCCATGACCCCAGAAAGGTATCCCCTGTATTCCATGACCCTAGAAAGGTATCCCTGTATTCCATGACCCCAGAAAGGTATCCCCCGTATTCCATGACCCCAGAAAGGTATCCCCTGTATTCCATGACCCCAGAAAGGTATCCCCTCTATTCCGTGACCCCAGAAAGGTATCCCCGTATTCCATAACCCCAGAAAGGTATCCCTGTATTCCATTACCCCAGAAAGGTATCCCCTGTATTCCATGACCCCAGAAAGGTATCCGTGTATTCCATGACCCCAGAAAGGTATCCCCCCAGAAAGGTATCCCTGTATTCCATGACCCCAGAAAGGTATCCCTGTATTCCTTGACCCCAGAAAGGTATGCCCTGTATTCCATGATCCCAGAAAGGTATCACTGTATTCCTTTACCCCAGAAAGGTATGCCCTGTATTCCATGACCCCAGAAAGGTATTCCTGTATTCCATGACCCGAGAAAGGTATCCCTGTATTCCATGACCCCAGAGAGGTATCCTTGTATTCCATGACCCCAGAAAGGTATCTCTGTATTCCTTGACCCCAGAAAGGTATGCCCTGTATTCCATGACCCCAGAAAGGTATCCTTGTATTCCATGACCCCAGAAAGGTATCCCTGTATTCCATGACCCCAGAAAGGTATCCCTGTATTCCATGACCCCAGAAAGGTATCCCTGTATTCCATGACCCCAGAAAGGTATCCTTGTATTCCATGACCCCAGAAAGGTATCCCTGTATTCCATGACCCCAGAAAGGTATCCCTGTATTCCATGACCCCAGAAAGGTATCCTGTATTCTATGACCCCAGAAAGGTATCTCCGTATTCCATGACCCCAGAAAGGTATCCCTGTATTCCATGACCCCAGAAAGGTATCCTTGTATTCCATGACCCCAGACACCTGTACGTCAAGGCACACGAAAATTTATTCAATAAAAAATTAAAAAGAGGACACAAATATCCAATAACTTATTCAAACCTTTCACTACGAATCATCAGTTTTGACACCAAACTGAAAAGGAATTTTCTTATGATATCAGAGACCAATATGATAAAATATCCCAGAACATTAAGTTTGAAGTTGCATCATCAATTTATCAATATTGAAAGGAGCAAGAAATTCAATGAGGTAGTCAGAAATTAAAGCAGGAATATTCATATTTAATTTTTCTTACGGAAAGGCATATTTGGACAATAACAGTTCAAAATAAATCCAAATTTCTTTCTAGGTAAGATTTACCAGGGTTTAACGTTTAAGAAATGTGCATGGAAGAAATTACTGTAAATATGTTATGCTGAAACTATGATAACATAATGTGAAATTGTTTTTACAATTGTCTTCAGGACACACAGATGTTTTGTGCAGATTATTGAAGATAAAGGTTTAGCCGCGCATAACCCAGTAATCTCACTGTGATTTATTGCTGATCCAGTTATTTCACATAAACCAATTTATTTAAAAAATGACTTGATAAAAGGTATGGAACCTAAAATTTAGGCAAATTTTCCCATTAGGAAAAAATAACACAAAGTTAAAGACGACCAGAAGAGACATTCTCCGGTTATCGCACAAAATCCAAATGTGCATCTTAAATAGATATCTGTCTATATCAATAGATGATTCATATATTAAAAATTAATTCTGTTCACAATTGCTGTATTTTAATCAATGAGAAGCGGTAAACCAGTAAGGGTAACACAGCGTCTGTTGAATATGATGGCTTCAGATTCGATTTAAGCTAAGGAAGGATAAATACAGTTCCTTGGATCAAGAACACCTTACCAGAATCAAAGCAAAATAATGCAATAATATAAATAATACTATACCATTTCGAGATTTACGGAGACAATATATCACCTGTATTAACAACAACAATCTTCTTCTAACAGGATACATCACTCTTCTAATTTTGAAACCGATCATAGGAGGTTTTTCTCCAGTTATTAAACCGTTTAATAAGTGGAAGCAAAATCTAAATCGACGGAAACAAAATCAGAAGATATGCTATGGACAGTGGTGGCTCGTCCATAACAGCTGCAGAGCTGATAAATTAGACACATGTGCAACTCTTGGGTATCTTTATTGAGGAAACGTTTCGCCACACAGTGGCTTCATCAGTTCATACAAAGGAGAATCTTGAAGAACAGGAGGAGAATGAGGTAATCAGTCCCTCAACCTTGAGTCGATGTGGTCAGTCCATCAATCTTGAATATAATACGGCATACGTGCGGAGAAGGAGCTTATAAACCGTAGACAGGAGAGGTGCAGCAGTCATAGGTGGTGTCACATTTGTTCAATGTGGAAGTATGTAGTGCCCAAGAATTAGGCAAGTGAAGAATTCCCAAGTATTAAGATCCCAAGAAGTTGCAGTGCTTGACAGGTTTGTAGATGAATGGTTCAGAGAACCGACATGTTGATAAATTAGACACATGTGAAACTCTTGGGTATCTTTATTGAGGAAGCGTTTTGCAACACGGTGGCTTCATCAGTCCATACAAAGGAGAATCTTGAAGAGCAGGAGGAGAATGAGGTAATCAGTCCCTCAACCTTGAGTCGATGTGGTCAGTCCATCAATCTTGAATAGATTGATGCCAAGCTTAATGCGGACGCCCACTCAATATGGGCAGTCCTGCACCAGTGATCCTCACCTCAAGCCATCCACTGGCCTAGGCCACCGAGTCGCCGGATTACAAGGTTGCGTCACCAACCCCAGCCGATGTTATAAACTTAGGAAATTTATTTAATGACCTGCGAATGTTGGCACAGTACTGTAACAGCCAATGTATTATCACAGCCACAGTATTGTTTCAGCCAAAGGATTTTTTTTTTCTGATTTTTAACCCCCAAGTTTTATCCACCTAGGATAACCCAAGAGAGGCAGTGCATCATCGAGGGAAGAACATCTTATATCCATTAGTGTCCTAAATCTTGTGCCTACAGAATGCGACCTACGTCAGTTGACTAACACCCATATTGATGCCTAACACCCATGTTGATGCCTAACTTACTTGTTAGGTGAACAGGAAAACAGGTGTAATGAAACACACCGTTGTCGGAAACCCAACCATGGAAATTCTCCATAAAAGTTAAAAGGTGCAGAATTAAAGAACATCAGAACAATTTCCTAGGCATTATCCTAAAGTTGTGGGTGGCATCCTGGGTGCGGTAGTGTAATTAAGAGCAGGGGTCGGCAACCTTTTCAAGAGAGAGAGGGCCAGACAGCTATGCAGTCTCTCGGAGGAGGACAATGTTATTCAATGCAATATAATTTTTTTCTCTAGAACTCATGGATGCCATTAGTTTTTTAAACCAATTTTGACCTAATACTAATAATGCATTAGACAATTTTTTCACAAATAATTAAATAAACATTATCGAATGCAGACATCTATTTTACAGTTGTTTTACCACCAGACAACAAACTCAAAAGAAAAACACTAAGGAGGGAGGATACTAATTAACTTCTCTAAGGACTGCTTAACCTAGAGAGAGTTCCGGGGGTCAACGCCCCCGTGACCCGGTCTGTGACCAAGCCTCATGGTGGATCAGGGCCTCATCAACCAGATTGTTACTGTCGGAAACACGCAAAACGACGTACGAACCACAGCCTAGCTGGTCAGGTACTGACTTTAAAGTGCTTGTCCAGTGCCTGCTTGAAGGTAGCCAGGGGTCTATTGGTAATCCACCTTATGTATACTGGGAGGCAGTTGAACAGTCTTGGGCCCCTGACACTTATTGTGTTGTCTCTTATCGTGCTAGTGGCACTTTTGCTTTTCATTGGGGATGTTGCATCGTCTGACGACACCATTGTTTTCATAAGGAGTGATTTTCTTGTGTAAGTTTGGTGTAAATCCGTCTAGGATTTTCCAAGTGTACGGAAGTACAGGTTTAGGAACTTCAAGTGTTCCCAGTAATTGAGGTGTTTTATCGCAGTTATGTGTGTGGTGATGGTTCTCTGTACATTATCTAGGTCCGCAATTTCACATGCCTTGAAAGGTGCCGTTAGTGTGCAACAATATTCCAACCTATAGAGAGCAAGCGACTTGAAGTGTCACCATGGGCTTGGCATTCCTAGTTTTGAAGTTTCTGATTATCCATCCTGTCTTTTTCTAGCATATGTGATTTATACAATTTAAGTTGAGATCTTCCGACATGATACACTCCCAGTTTTTTTTACATGAGCTTCTCGCTCAATCGTGTGGTTGGAATTTGTTTTATTTTCCCATTTAGCTTTAGTTTCCACATGTTTTCCACATCAGTGTAATTAAAATTGGCTGAGGTAGGATAACAATACTTAACCTGTAAAATTTATGTAAAAAATAAAAAATGGTCTGGTAACTACTCTCTCTAGTGAGTTTTTTTATTCAGGGTGTCTTTTTTGGAACTAGTTGCTGTTATTACTAGAAAAAAAATGATTTAAAAAAGACCAAGTCCGCCTATATTGGCTAGGCTGCTACAGGCCGCCCATTCACGAGCGCAATCCCACTACTGCTCGACAAGGGTGCTTTTGACTGCTGGGTTTCCCCCCTGCCCGTATCACACCTCATTAGACAACCTGGACACCCTCAGCTTCCCAAGAGTGGTCATATTGATGCCAAGCTTAATGCGGACGCCTACTCAACATGGGGAGTCCTGCACAAGTGATCCTCACATCAAGCCATCCACTGGCCTAGGCCTCCGAGTCTCTGGATTACAAGGTTGCGCCACCAACCCCAGCCGATGTTACAAACTTTGGAAATTTATTTAATGACCTGCGTATGTTGGCACAGTACTGTAACAGCCAATGTATTATCACAGCCACAGTATTGTTTCAGCCACAGAATTTTTTTTTTCTGATTTTTAACCACTAAGGGTTATCCACCTAGGATAACCCAAGAGAGGCAGTGTTTCATCGAGGGAAGAACATCTTATATCCATTGGTGTCTTAAGAGATCTTCCTACATGATACACTCCCAGTTTTTTTTTTTTTTTTTACATGAGCTTTTAGCTCAATTGTGTGGTTGGAATTTGTTTTATTTTCCCATTTAGTTTTAGTTTCCACATGTTTTCCACATCAGTGTAATTAAAATTTATCGTCACTGAATTTCACATTGTTTTCATCGCAGATTTAAAGATTTGGTTGATGTCTGTCTGGAGTCTTGATGTGTCTTCAGTGGAGGACACTCATGTAAATTTGGGTGTCATCTGCAAAAGAAGACATGGCGCTGTGGCTAATGTCCCTGTCTATGTCAGACGATCCCCGTTGGGGAGGGGAACACTGCTTACTCACGATGTATTACTCTAATAGAGTAAAGATGAAACCAGTGAGTGGAACAATCAACGACTCATCTAAGCCAGCACTTGCATCTGTCGTTAACGACAGACTGCAGGTTAAATGTAATGTGATCTTATCACTCAAAGAAGCCTTCGTTGTCGTCTGTACTGACGACACCGAGGCTGAGAATCTGCTCACCACTACTGCTATGTCCACTCTACGAGAATAAGGATTCTCTGTTCTGACTTCCCCAGCACTGAGGGCCAGGAGAACTGTGTTCCTCAAGAGACTCGACAGACTCATCACTGCATTGGCTGCTGAAGAGATCAAGTTGTCTATCGAAGCAAAGAACCCATGGGTCAAGGTGGAATTTCTTACCAAGATACCCAACGCCTCCTCCATGCCGAAGGTCACCTTCAGTGACGTCAACATGGCAGCCAGAGCCCTCGCTGAGGGCCTGGCTATTCACTACTTCCATATCAATCCAGCCTTCATCGAAGCAGAAAAATACCAACAAATCTCACAGCGCTATAACTGTTACTCATACCAGCATATCACCAAGGACTGCCCTGCCAGTGACAAGAAGTTCTGCTCCACCTGTGGCCTTGGGGCTCATGACTTCAAGAATTGCACTACTGCTTTCCCTCCTAAATGCTTGAACTGCAAGAATGACCACCATACTCTTGCTGCCTGGTGCCCTATCAGAAGAGACATACTCAAGAAACAACAACAACAAAAGAAGCCCAGCCCACAAGCACCCACATATTCTGCTATCGCCAAGCTTCAAGCAGACACTACCAAGATACTACAAGCCACGCAAGCTGCTCCCACTACTTTCCTCCCAGCACCTGCTGCCGACTCCACCAAGATTCTTTATTGCATCATGTATGCTCATGTACAGAATGTAGCTGAGCCTGGCTCCTTCAACACCACCATCAACGAACTTTTCAAACTAAACAACATGCCTGGCCTCACATTCCCTGCATCACCACCTTCCACTGAGATCCTACAAACCACTGCAAATATTGCCAGCACAACCGCTGTTCCACCACTGACACAACCTCCACTCGACACAGAGATGGACCAATCAGAGACCACTGAGACGTCGACAAATCCTACCAATGAGAGTCCACCACCGCCTGCCTCCACCGTCACCGCAACTGTCCAAGCAGAGGCCTTGCCTCTCACAGTTCAACCGCCAGCCAAGAAAGCTAAAACTCAAGAACCAAGGGTTGCAGCTCCCCATGCCAATACTACTGCCCCACCGCAACAAGAAGCCAAGGCCAAGAATGGTGGACAATGCACAACCAACCAGAAGAAGAACCAAATGCGAACTCCAGAACGTGATCAAGACCTCCTGGACGAAATTATGTCACCCAACATTGAAGATCTGGCCAAACGTGTCTACACAACCCTCCGCAGCGCTGGACTCGACCACTCCACACTGAAGAACAGGCTGATACCTCCGAATCGGACTCGTGAAGAGGGTACCCCCCGCTAGCACTACTATCAAGACAGGTTTCCCCGGCACTTTGCTGTCTGCTAAAGCTGAGGTGTGGCTCCAATGAACCCTGATTTCTGCCTCTGCCCAACTGCGACACTGAAGATGCCAAGCGTGAAGACACTTCCCACTTGGGGAGTCAATGCAAGATAGAAGAAGAAGTTACCCTCCAACCGGAGGGCCCAAGAGAGAAGATAGAAGAATGAAGAAGAGGAACGACACCCCCGCCCCTGGGGCCACCGCCGGGTCACCATCTGGAGAAGACCGCGGCCGGAAGTACCGGAAAATTTGTAATGAATGAATGAATGAATGTCTATGTCATATTTCAGTATGAGGAACAAGATGGGAGTGAGTACTGTGCTTCATGGAACAGAGCTTTGCACCGTAGCCTCCTCAGACTTTACTCTGTTTACTATTACTCTTTGTGTTGTATTTCTTAGAAAATTATAGATCCATCTACCAACTTTTCTTGTTATTCCTTTACCAAGTATTTTGTGTGTTATTACACCGTGGTCACACTTCTCAAATCTTTTACAAAATCTGTGTATATTACATGTGCATTTCGTTTGAATTCTAGAGCATCCAAGACCTTGTCATAGTGGTCCAGTAGCTGCGACAGACAAGAGCGAGCTGCTCTAAACCCATGCTGCCCTGCATTTTGTAACTGATGGGTATGTAGATGGGTGGCAATCTTGCTTCTGAGAACCCTTATGTGGGATGTTAGTGCTATTGGTCTGTAGTTCTTTGCAATTGCTTTACTGCACTCTTTGTAGAGTGAGGTTATGTTTGTTTTTTAGCAGATGTGAGACGACCCATGTGTCCATGCCCTTTCTCCATAGGACATCTGCATTTGATACTTGGATAATTAGTGTCCAGGTGTCGCATTGGCTGGCATGATGTGGCCCTCTGGCAGGGGGTTGCTGACCTTTTCCATAGAGGGTTAGAAATGGGCTGAGGTAGGATAACAGTACTTAACCTGTAAAATTTACGTAAAAAATAAAAAAATGGTCTGTTAACTACTCTCTCTAGTGAGTTTTTTTTTTATTGAGGGCGTCTTTTTTGGAACAAGTTACTGTTACTACAGGAAAAAAAAATTGATTTAAAAAAGACCATGTCCGCCTATATTGGCTAGAATGCTACAGGCCGCCCACTCACGAGCGCAATCCCACTACTGCTCGACACGGGTGCTTTTGGCTGCTGAGTTTCCCCCCTGGCCCGGATCACACCTCATTAGACAACCTGGACACCCTCAGGTTCCCAAGAGCGACCATATTGATGCCAAACTTACTGCGGACGCCCACTCAACATGGGGAGTCCTGCACCAGTGATCTTCAGCTCAAGCCATCCACTGGCCTAGGCCTCCGAGTCGCCGGATTACAAGGTTGCGCCACCAACCCCAGCCGATGTTACAAATTTCGGAAATTTATTTAATGACCTGCGTATGTTGGAACAGTACTGTAACAGATAATGTATTATCACAGCCACAGTATTGTTTCAACCATAGAATTTTTTTCTGATTTTTAACCATTAAGGGTTGTCCACCTAGGATAACCCAAGAGAGACAGTGTATCATCGAGGGAAGAACCTCTTATATTCATTGGTGTCTTAAGAGATCTTCCTACAAGATACACTATCAGTTTCTTTTTTTTTACATGAGCTTTTAGCTCAATTGTGTGGTTGGAATTATTTTATTTTCCCATTTAGTTTTAGTTTCCACATGTTTTCCACATCAGTGTAATTAAAATTTATCATCACTGAATTTCATATTGTTTTCATCGCAGATTTAAAGATTTGGTTGATGTCTGCCTGGAGTCTTGCTGTGTCTTCAGCGGAGGACACTGTTAAGTAAATTTGGGTGTCATCTGCAAAAGAAGACACGATGCTGTGGCTAATGTCCCTGTCTATGTCATATTTCAGTATGAGGAACAAGATGGGAGCGAGTACTGTGCTTCATGGAACAGAGCTTTGCACCGTAGCCTCCTCAGACTTTACTCAGTTTACTATTACTCTTTGTGTTGCATTTCTTAGGAAATTATAGATCCATCTACCAACTTTTCTTGTTATTCCTTTATCAAGTATTTTGTGTGTTATTACACCGTGGTCACACTTCTCAAATCTTTTGCAAAATCTGTGTATATTACATGTGCATTTCGTTTGAATTCTAGAGCATCCAAGACCTTGTCATAGTGGTCCAGTAGCTGCGACAGACAAGAGCGAGCTGCTCTAAACCCATGCTGCCCTGCATTTTGTAACTGATGGGTATGTAGATGGGTGGCGATCTTGCTTCTGAGAACCCTTATGTGGGATGTTAGTGCTATTGGTCTGTAGTTCTTTGCAATTGCTTTACTGCACTCTTTGTAGAGTGAGGTTATGTTTGTTTTTTAGCAGATGTGAGACGACCCATGTGTCCATGCCCTTTCTCCATAGGACATCTGCATTTGATACTTAGATAATTAGTGTCCAGGTTTTATGACTTTATCTCGTTGACATCATAATGCTGTACAAATGTGTTCCATACTCGAGTCATCCTGGGGATAAATGATCTCAGATGAAGTAATGTTCTGCAGAAAGGTAAAGACAGAGTGAAGTTGCTGCTTTCTGCCCGTCTTGTGGTATAGAAACTTGCTTCACGCTGTCCATGAGTGGACCCAAGTGTGCTACTTTGACAATATTGGCCCTCTACATAACAGTAAGGCCGCCCACATCCCTCCTGTGTTAAAGGCTCTGCTGAAATGACAGATGTATCCAGGATTGGTCCAGGCGAGAGATGAGACGTCTTGCTCTGTTCTCTACTCTGTCAAGCAGTCGCAGATGAGAAGGGGGGCAGGCGAACCAAGAAACTGGAGCATACTCAAAGTGTGAGCGTACCTGTGCCACATACAGAATCGTGCAACTCCTACTTTCAAGCAGATGCGATTTACGGCGATTTGCTGTAAGCTTCCTGGCTGCCTTGTTTGTACGATTTACAACGTGGTTCTTCATGGTAAGTTTGGCATCAAGTTTCACCCCAAGGATATCGACCTCTTCTGCAGGTACCAACACTCTCCCATTCATACTTACTACTGCACCAGCATTACCGTCATGGTGCCTAGAGACCATCATTATTTAAGTTTTCTCTGGTGCAAATGCTACTCACCATCGGTTTTCCCAAGCTGATAGAGCTCTTAGCTGGTGATTGATGTAGCTTAGAGCAGCTGGAGTTTCTTCTCTTGGATAAGTGCAATGTCAGAGTACAGTCGTCTGCATATGCATAGGATTCTGGGATGAAATGAAGAAAGTCATTGAAGTAGACATTCCATAACAATGATCCCAGCACACTTTCTTGTGGAACACTTGCCCCAGAAGGAAATGCACCTTCTCCTGCCTTATTGTCAACACTGACAGCTTTGACACAGTTCTTGCAGCTAGCCAGGGAGGGTCCCTTGCTGGATCAGGAACTTGCATTTTAGTAGCAAAGTGTTCGGCAAAGAGGTCTGCTTTCTCTTAACTATTAGTAGAGAAAGTCCCATCCTGTCGATTTAGAGGTGGAATGAGGTCATCAGGCAGATAACCTTGTCTGTCCTTAACCAGGGACCACCAGGTTTTGGAGCCTACTCTACCCGATGCTAGCTTCCTTTTTGTGTCCACATCCTATTTAGCGATGGCCCACTTTTGAACGTCATCCATATGCTTGCACGATTGGCTGTGTAAGTTCCTGTTATTAGGTGGTAGGATGTCTCTTATACCTCCACCATGCCTTGTACTTAGCAGTAGCAGCCGCTCTACAGCAAAAGCCAATCCGAGGCTGATCTCTAGACTTCGTCACATATTGCCGGTGAGGGATATGTTCCTGTTGTAGATTAAAGATGTATCCAGTGAAGAATTTCACTTTCTTGTCAACCTCCCCTTGAAGAAGAGCATTCCAATCGATGGTGGCGAGCTCAGAGCAAAGGGCTGGCCAATTACCTCTTTCCTAATTACCCCTTCTCTCTCTCTCTCTCTCTCTCTCTCTCTCTCTCTCTCTCTCTCTCTCTGTCTCTCTCTCTCTCTCTCTCTCTCTCGCTCTCTCTCTCTCTCTCTCTCTTTCTCTCTCTCTCCTTCTCCCTCTCTCCCTCGCTTTCCTTTTACACACACCTCATTTACTCTTTGCTTCTGTTTCTCCCTTCGTTTTCTCAATTACACACACACACACAACACACCCATACTCTCCCCCTCTCCCTTTCTCTCCCCTCTCTCTCCATCTTTCACACCCACGGGCACACACACATACACACACAGGCACACAAACACACACACACACACACACACACACACACACATATAAATACAATATGAGGTCTCAGAGGGGAAGTCGGAGACTCAGGGGACAAGAGGAAGATAGGACTGGGAAAGAAGAGTGGACAAAAGAGCTATGGGAAAAGGTGGACCAAGTGTGGGAAAGGAAACTAGCCGAGCTTTCCATGAAAATGGAGAAAATGGAGACAGAGAAGAAGTGGGAATCACGAACTGAAGACGAAGGGGCCCAAAAGAAAGAAAGGAAACAAAACTTACATTGAGGCCCTAACAGGTCACCAGGAAAGGTCAAGGAACGAAATGGGGCATGCTGTTGGGCACATGGACAGCAGTATGTGAAGGTGGAGCAGGCATACGTGAAGGGGCACAGGCAAAGGAGACAGGCCCCATGCAGAGGCACGATCAGGCCACCAGGAGGTACAGGAACTATTAAAGGAGGTAATAGATATGTATAAATGAAACCCAGAGATGCGGAGGGAAAAGCAATGGGAGGAAGTGAGGGAGAGGTCCATCTTCATCTACGAGCTTCAGGAGAGCGAAAGACATATGATGAAAGACGGCAGAAAGAAAAACAAAATATTGAAAATATCATCAAACAGGAGAGGATATGTCTGAGCTAATACATTTTCAATGAATAGGGGAGTAATCGAAGGAGAGAAATTGGCCAGTCAAACTGATTTTCAAGACAGAAATGGTGCTGAAGAGAATCCTGCAGGAGAAACCATGGTTAAAGGAATCAACAGCATACCAGAGAGTGTTCCTAGACCGAGAGAGAAAGAGGACAGAAGGACAACAGTTGAGAGAGAGGACAGAGACAAAAGAGGCAAGAGAGACAAGGCTAGTGTCAGTAGAGAACAACCAGACCCAAGTGGAGCAGAGTTCACAAACACAAAACCACCCTCAGAAACCCAGTCAAACGCACACCCCACACTCACAAACCCAACCCCACAATATGTAGTAGAATCCTGTAGCACCCTGCCAGGACACCCCCACCCCATCCCCACAAACCTGCCAGAATACAGTTCTGGAGAGGAAACTGAAGGTTTGGTACACCAACACTGATGGCATAAGGAATAATTTCCTGTGCGAGGTACAGTGGGACAGAGAACTGGCAGGGAAAACAGAAAATGAGAACATGGAATCACCAATATGCAAGGACGCAGAGGAGAGGTTTGTACCCAAGGAGAACAGACATGATGAGAAGGCCAGGACGAGCCCTCGGTTCACCCAGAGGTGTAGAGACGCTAAAACGAGGTGTGCTAAAGAAAGGAAGGAGCATAGAAGGCAAAGGAATCAGAACAAGAACAGTAGCAGAAGAGCAAGTAATGAATATGCACAGGTAAGGAGGGAGTCCAAGCGACAATACAAAAACGACATAGCAGGGAAAGCCAAGTTTGACACGAAGCTGTTGTACAGTCACATCAGGAAGAAAACAGACAGAGACCAGGTAATCAGACTGAAACAGGAAGGAGAGGAGTTTAAAAGAAACGAACTTAAAGTATGTGAGAAACTCAATATGAGATTCAAAGAAGTATTCACAGTGGAGAGAGAAAGGACTCCAGAAAGATGGAGAGGTGGGATTCACCAACAAGTGCTAGACACGATACATACAACCAAAGAGGAGGAGAAGAGGCTGCTAAGTAAGCTAGATATCTCAAAGGCGATGGGACCGGATAACATCTCTCCATGGGTCCTTAGAGGGGAAACAAAGGTGCTCTGTGTACCACTAACAACAATTTTTAACACATCTATCGAAACAAGGCGACTACCTGAAAATGTAATCCCACATTTTTAAAAATGGAGACAAACACGTAGCATTAAACTACTGACCGATGTCAATGAAATGTATTGTATGCAAAGTCGTGGAGAAGATTATCATGAGAAAAGTTGTGGACAACCTAGAGAGGAATGAGCTCATAAATGACAACAAGCACAGGTTCTGTGACAAGGTAACAGCAGTAAGACAAGAGAGAGAGAGAGAGGGGTGGGTAGATTGCCTTCTCTTGGGCTGCAAGTAGGCTTTTGACAGTTCCACACAAGAAATTAGTGCAAAAGCTGGAGGACTAGGCATGTATAACAGGGAAGGCACGGAGATCAAACCCGTGTTATTTTAGCCCGCCTCATGATGAGCGAAAATTAACGAGGCTCTAACTCGCTGGACCATACAATCCAACAAAGATCACGCACCCAGCAGAGCTAGGTGTTGTACCATGATTCGAGGACATACAATTGTGTGGGTGCTCCAGAGCTAATTTCATTCTACTCCCCGTTTGGTGTACTAGCCTCCACAAGTAGTATATATAGTATTGTAAAAATAAACAAGTGGAATTTAATCAATAACAACATTGCGACTAGCCGGGGGATTGAAACCATGTTATTTTAGCCCACCTCTTGGACCATACAGTTCTACAAAGATCACTCACCCAGCAGAGCTAGGTGTTGTACCATAATCTGAGGACATATGACATACAACACCTAACTCTACTGGGTGCATGATCTTTGTAGGATTGTATGGTCCAGTGAGTTAGAATGTTATGAATTTCCTCTCACCATGTGGCGGGCTAAAACAACACGGGTTCGATCTCCGAGGTAGTCGCAGTGTTGTTATTGTTTAAATACCACTTGGTTGTGGTTATAATACTATATATACTGCTTGTGGAGGTTATTACACTAAACGGGGAGTAGAATAAAATTAGGTCTGAGGCACCCACACCATCGTATATCCTTGGATCACGGTGCAACACCTAGCCATAGCTCCTTGTCTTCCTTTCCGGTCGACCCCCGAATTGCCATGACAGTGACCACCATCGAAGACACCGCAAGACTCCAAGCGGACATCAACCAAATCCTCAAATGGGCCACTCAAAACAATATGAAGTTCAATGAAGAGAAATTTCAACTGCTTAGTTGTGGAAAACTTGACGATATTAAAACTGTATCAGGGTATACGACAAATTCTAACCATACATTATAGCGAAAAAGTAAAGTGAAGGACCTGAGAGTGATAATCTCAGAGGGTCTTGCCTTTAAAGACCACAAAAATGTATCTACCGCATCTGCTAGGAAAATGATAGAATGGATAATGAAAACCTTCAAAACTAGGGAGGCCAAGCCCATGACGATTGTCTTCAAATCGCTTGTTCTCCCTAGGCTAGAATAATGCTGTACACTAACTGCCCCCTTTAAGGCAGGCGAAATTGCTGACCCAGAGAGTGTACTAAGAACTTTCACGGCACTAATAAGTACGATAAGGCACCTAAACTACTGGGAACAGTTGAAGTCCCTTGATTTGTATTCCCTGGAATGCAGGCGAGATAGATGCATGATAATATACACTTAGAAAATACTAGAGGGATTAGTACCAGACTTGCACACGAAAATGACTCACTATGAAAGCAAAAAACTAGGCAGGTAATGCAACATTCCTCAATGAAAAGCAGGGGCGCCACCAGTACACTGAGAGACAACATAATAAGTGTCAGGGGCCCAAGACTGTTCAACTGCCTCCCAGCATACATTAGGAGGATTACCAATAGACCCCTGGATAGTGTCTTCAAGAAGGCACTGAACAGACACCTAACGTCAGTACCTGACCAGCCGGTCAGGTCAGCAGTAACAGCCTGGTTGATCAGACCCTGATCCACCATGAGGCCTGGTCTCAGAACGAACCGCAGGGGCAATGACCCACGAAACCCTCTCCAGGTATACTCAAGGTATACCACTCATCATAATATCTTTATTTACTACAAGTACATGTACAAGGTATACAAGCCTAGCTGACATCAATGACATACTACTATATAGAAAACCCCTTGCTATGCTGAGCATTTTGGGCAAATTAGGTCAGTTTGTCCCAGGATGCGACCCACACCAGTCGACTAACACCCAGGTACCCATTTTACTGATTGAGGAACATAGACAACCGGTGTAAGGAAAAACGCCCAATGTTTCTACCCTCGCCGGGAATCGAACCGGGGCACTCGCCGTGTGAAGCGAGAGCTTTAGACACCTGGCCACCATCTTTGCCTACACCATTAATATTATAATTGCCATAATCTCTAACATCACTTTTACCCTCATTACTACCATCACCACTGCTATCGCAACTACCATCACCTTTACAATCACCACTATCGTCATTATCATAACTGCTGCCGGCACAAGTATAATCATCACTGTCTACGTCACCAGCAATATCGTCATTGCCACTATCATCTAAGTCATCATAACTATTATAACCATAATCGTCATTATCAACATTAGCACCATCACCATCTTAACATTACTATTATAATCATCCACTCAACCACTGGCACAACCACAACCACCACTGACACCATTGTCCCACTGTTACTGTACCACTCACGGAAGGTTCTTTGTTGGCTTCATTTTACCGCCTTTGCATTAGACCTGACTACGTCCCATTACCCAGACTCTGTAAGACCACTTGGCGCTCTTCCTTACATATAATAATAATAATAATAATAATAATAATAATAATAATAATATAATAATAATTATTATTATTATCACTGTTATTATTATTATTGCTGTTATTATTATTATTATCACTACCATTATTATTATTTTTATATTTTATTTAAACCATACACTTCCACAGATAGAACTTGGAGTGCAATGCAAATTCAATATATCTTGCTTGATATCAGTGTATAACTTAGAGAATAACCTCTTATAGTACAATCTCCCTTAATTACCATTATAACATAGGAATCATCTGCCCTAAAAATACCATTATCACATTGCTTCACAACCCTGATGTACCAACACTGCATGACCATGTGTTGACACATGCCACAAAGGTTCTGCTCATGCACCCCACCTCCTAACTACCCTTATACTGATACATATCATCCTTTATTGGAAATATATGTAACGAATACAAACTAGCCTTCTTCATGTATGAACTCTTAATATAGTATCAATGTAACCACACTGTGGGTACCACTCCCAACCCAGTCGGAGTGATCTCCTACCTAGCTGAACATACTCTACCAATTGTTCGCATCGCTATTGGGCCGTGCGGACGGGCTGCGCAGTAGCTCCCACTTCACCTGGTTTCTGCGCAGTTTTCACTGATCAAACATGGCGGATTACACCGGCAGGAGGATTAACACAGTCTGCATTGAGCTGTTAAGGGGTTCTCTGAGCCCTGCTACGATGAACGTACTTCTTCCTGCAATTATTAGGGATCTATATGGCATCCCTAACGAGGAACTGTATGGTGTGGCCCTTAACGGGATGAAAAGAGTATTTGTGAAGTTTCTGAGGGCCAGTTTCTACAGCAGTGTGGTGGAGGAGTACCAGGAACGCCGAATGTGCCTCAACTCGACGATGGATGTGTGTATGCATGACGTGTCTACTTACTATACGTGGGTACGGGTGAGAAATGTACCCTTTGAGGCGACCAAGTTCGGTATAGAGGACGTTTTCAGCAACTACTGAGTCATTCATGAGGCTAGAGGAGGGGTATGGTGGGATGGACCATATGAGGGCCTCCCGAAAGGTTCATACAACATCAAGATGACATTAAAGAAGCCTATACCTTCGTATGTGATGTTGACAGGCAACAGAACTCAGGTATATGTGTCTTATGTGGGACAAAGGAGGACGTGTCGTCTTTGCAACTCTTATGAACATATAGCGGCGCAATGTGCACGTAGAGTTGCCCCAGGGGTGCCAGCCCCGGTGGAGGAGGTCCAGCAGACAAGTGTGGTGGCGACGGCGAAAACTGGGAATCCTCTATGGAGTGAGGAGGTGGAGAAGGAGGGAGAACAGATGGGGACGTGTGTCACACTCCCGGTGGAGGATGGAGATCCTTCTCCAACGCCTGTGGTGGTGAAGGAAGTGGCGGAGTCGACACAGGAGGTGTCCTTGGAGTCTGTGCTCCAGGAATTCTCGGAGGAGACTTTGGCAGGAGAGGACATGGATAGACGGACCAGTGATAGGCAGCGATTGCAAGGGCTGAGTGAGAAGAAGGGAGTAACAGGGAATAGTGGACAGGAGACACTTGTGGTGGCAGAGGTACACAGGGAGGATGTACCTGAGGAAGAGATGGCTTTGCGAGGCAGCTCTAGGAAGCGGCCAGCGGGGTTGACTGAATTAGACGACGTTTTAACACCTGGGCAAAGACCAGGTAAGAAGGCATGGGCAGAGACGGTACGAAAATCCCCTACAGGGGGGGGAGGGACAGAGGGGGTAGGGGGTCTTATTAAAAAGGGTAGTAAGGAAAGTGTGAGCAGCTTGAAAGGAAGTGTGAGCAAGCCACAGCGGCACAGAGGTAAGCCGCCTTTCCTTGACCATTCAGGTGTGTAACAATAAATGCTAATGGCCTCAAGACTGAAGTAAAAAGGGTATGGTTGGAGTGGTTCCTCAAAAGGTATGACGTGGATGTTTGTTTCCTACAGGAGCATAACCATAAGTCAGGTAGTGAGTTGCGATTGAGAGGATATAAGTTGTTTGTAAGCATGGCAATGCTTTTAAAGGGAGGAGTGGCTGTTTTAGTAAAGGAGACCAGTCCATTGCGAGTCATGGGGTGGGAGGAGGGGGGAGGGTTGTTCGGGTGGATAGGTGGTGGGGGGAGAGCAGGGTATGTTTTGTGGGAGTTTATATGCCCGCGATTGGTAACGTGAGGATAAAAACAGACTTTGTTCGGGACGTATTGTTATACTATCTCAGTTGCTATCGCGATAATTGGAGGTGATTGGAATTGTGTGATTAGGCATGCAGACGTAATACCTAGGGGGGCGGGGTGCGTGTTGGGTGTCTTACGGGATGCTTTGCGTGATGTCGGGGTCGTAGATGTGGTCGGCAGGGGGGGGGGGTATCAGGTCGAGCACACCTATGTACAGGGGAGTTATGAGGCAAGGTTGGATAGGATTTATGTGAGGCAGGGGATAGGAGTGGAGAGGGTTAGAACAGTAGACGTGGGTTTATCTGACCACAGAGCAGTGTTGGCTGACCTTCGGGTGGATGGTATTCCGAGAATATATCAGAGTTATTGGAAATTAAATGTGAGGCTTTTACAGGAGGAAGATCAAGGTAGGTCCTATCAGACATGGTGGAAAGGGTTTTGGGAGGCTAGGGATGAGGAGGTGGATTTGCTAGATTGGTGGGAGTTGCAGGCAAAGGTGCAGATTGCAGGATTTTTTAAGAAGAGGGGCAGGGAACGGGCACGCTGGAGGTTTGGATTGCAGAATTATTTAGAGGGCCAGTTGAATGATTGTTATTGGGGGGGGGGGGTAGGGAAGGTGTGGGAGGAGTTATGGGGGAACTTAGAAGTCGTTTAGTGGAAATGCATAATGAACGTTTTGATGCACTCAGGGTCAGGGCAGGATTGGAGGACGTACTAAAAGGTGATAAGCCAACCGGGTATGTACTCCGAAAATTCAAGGACAGACAGTTGAGGAATACCGTGGCACATATTGTCGTGGAGGGAGGGGAGGGTTATGTGCAGGGACAGGGTCTCTCTGACACAGATTGTATCAGTAGGTATACTGATTATTGGTTTACGGAGAAATGGAAGAGAAGGGGAGGGGTGGTTGGGTTAGAAACATTTAGAGCTATAGGGGTTCATCAGGGTTTTGGGCAGGGGGATCGGGAAATGTTGGAGGGAGGCATTACGGAGGCAGAGGTGGGGGAGGTGGTGAATGGGTTGAGTCAGGGGAAGGCACCGGGAATAGATGGGTTATCTAATGATTTTTACAGAGCACATTGGGGGGATCTGAGGGAGTGCCTAGTGGCGGTTCTGAATTATATGTTGAAACGTGGTAGGATGGCGCAAACACAGAGAACTGGGGTTGTTGTTTTGGTGCCAAAGAAGGGGGGGGGAGGAGAAGGGTTTGGAAGTAATATTATCGTCCGTTGTCGTTAATGTGTACAGATTACAAAATTTTTGCGAAGGTATTGGGTAACAGGTTAAAGAAGGTAATTGGGAATAGCATACATGAGGGTCAGTATGGGATACCGGGACGGACTATGAAGAATGGGCACAGTGGGATAAGGGATTTTATAGAGAACTGCCAGGGAGGGGGCGTCCTTGGCTTGGATTGGGCTCAGGCCTATGACTGCGTGAAGAGGGACTTTTTGTGGGGCTGTTTGGAGAAATTGGGTTTTGGAGGGGGGGTAGTGAGGTGGGTGTGCACTCAATATGAGGGGGCTGTCATGAGGGTGCAGGTTAATGGAAAGCTGGGGGGGGGGCGGTGATGATGGAACAGGGATTAAGGCAGGGTTGCCCGCTGTCGCAGTTGCTCTTTGCATGTGTGCAACATCCTTTCTTTGAGGCTGTGGAGGAGGAATTGCGGGGGGTAGGGGGGAAGCATGGGGGGAATAGTAGGTTATGTGGATGACACAACTGTGTTAGTTACGAGTGGGGAGGCTTTAAGAAGGGTGGGAGAGGTGATAAGGAGTTTTGGGAATGTTTCAGGAATGGTAGTTAATTTAGCAAAGTCTAGGTTATTGGAGGTAGGAACATGGGTTGGGGGGAGATTGGGGGAGGAGATGGGATGGACAGTTTGTGACAGAATTTTTTTTTTTTATATTTTATTTAAAACATCATAAATACAAGGCTGCTTAAAAATTAAATAGCATCACCATACATAATCTATAGAGTACAACGAGGTACACACCATAAATACCAATCTTTAACTAATACGTATAGATATATACGACAAACACACCACAAAACGCATAAGTACGTTTCACTAAACACACACAATACCAAAAGATATAACTGTTTGCGTAACAAATATAACACTGGTGGAAACCCCACTTAACCCATTATAACCTACATGCACATCATACAAACATGTTACATTGATGTTTAAACAATAGTTTATGTAATTTGCATACAAAATATACAACTGATTATAGAAATTCCAACTTAGACACAAATTCAATGATTTACTCTAACACAAATTCATTAACATAATAAATATTATATAAATTGACGATCATATTAATCGTCAGCAATTTCCATCCATTCCATAAGTGTTCAATCTTGATACCTATGAACTACGTTTGAATCACAAACAAAAATCATAATGTTGCTACATATTTATAGGATACAATTGGATAACTCAGGGTAATGTACACGTGTTATATCCCTTTAATACTTTGGTGACTCACAGACTAATTGAACAGTAACAGGGAAGGGATAAAACATGCATATATACACATACATATACATACATATATATACATATATATATATATATATATATATATATATATATATATATATATATATATATATATATATATATATATATATATATATATATATATATATATATATATATATATATATATATACACACATACATACATATACACATATATATGCACGCTCATATGCCCAAATATCTGGACCTCCATAACACAATCAAAAACAAAACTAAGAAAACTAGTGACTCAAGAATACAACGAGTCTTTACACAAAGGAAGCATCAAAAATATAACAAATATGTAAAGGCACCCCAGTCATTTTGTACACAAAAGGTACAATAAGTAACCCTAACCCCTGAATCTACAACCACACATCCATAACAACTAAAAAACATTCATGCCCAAACTCATATTCACGCAACTCACATCCTTCCCCCCAAGAGACGAGCCAGCTATTGCCCACTGACCTACACGACAACTTATTCGGCATGCCCGTATATTTATCACAGATTCACAAGGGTTTCAAGAGTGAGCCTTTTATAACCGTCCGAAAAACCCTTATCCCACCTCCTCCCATACAATTCCCTATTCCTACACATTGTACGATAAAACGTTATTGCAAGGACACGCCTTCTCACCTCACTGACCCCTTTTCCCCGCATTACCCACGAAATATAAATGTAATCCACGATAATATAATCTAAAGCCCGTTCAACGTCCTGGTCTAATCCACCGATGTCGAGACTTAACGCACGCAGGACCTGCACTCCTCTGCCTCCCACCCGCTGTACCACCCTACCCAACCAACTCCTGACATCTTCTAAACCTTCGCAAAAATAGACAACGTGAAAAGCCGTGTCTTCCCCACCACAAAACCCACACCCGCCTCCCTCCACGACTCTTCTGCATCGTAGTATTGCCCCTGACGGCAATATACCATGTAAAAAACGAAACATGACTTCACGCACCCTAGGCCGTAATTTCAACTTGCTAAATCGGAGCCATATATTTTCCCACGAGTACATGGGGAACAAACCTACTGGAGCTGCGCACGTACCCCCTAGTAACCTACTTAAAACCCTTATGCGAATGTTCCTCCGTTCCTTTACCATCAACAAAGCTCGTAGTACAATCTCACATTCCCTTAACTCCATTCCCCTATACCACTTTTTCACCCTCGTATATACTTGGTCCATATTTCCCGCCATCACACCCACACGCCAAACCTCCCACTTTAGAAAAACACATTTCACCCTACGCTTTAAGTCCAACAATCCTAAACCTCCTCGACGTACAGGTAACATAACAACCTCACGTTTTAACCAATCACACCTCGATCCCCACAGAAAGGTAAATACTCTTCTCAATATTCCATTGATCGCTGTTCCTGTAATTGGGAATACAGCCGCAACGTGCCACACCTTACTATACAATAAAACGTTAACGACAATCACACGTTGGGCCAGAGTGAGATGTTGGGGCCTCAAAACACCCAGACGACCAATGACCTTTTCCAACGTCCTTACTGAATTTTCCTCCCGCGCCACATCCAAATCGTCTCTATAAATAATACCGCAAATCTTTAATGACATCGCAGTTGTGTTAACCACGTTACAGCTCACCATTCCACCCCCTTTCCAGGTACCCAACCCCATGATCATCGACTTTTCACTATTTACCTTCATACCCGTGGCACGTTCAAACACACGCACAACATCTTCCAACCCTTTCATAGACATTCGTTCACACACCAAAACAGTCGTATCATCCACATAACCTATTAATGCCGGCCAACAATCCCCTTCCCCTACCCCACCCCCACCCCGGGAACTAACTGTGCTCTCAACCATCCTGTAAAAGGGATCCTGAAAACACGCAAATAAGATCTGTGACATAGGGCACCCTTGTCTTAAACCTCTACCCATCTCAAAGTCCGTCCCCATACACCCATTTATTTGTACCCTCATCCTTGCCCCCTTATACAGAGTGTTTACCCACCCAACTATTTCTTCTCCATAACCCTGTCTCCGAAGAATACGCTGCAGTGCACCCCTTTCCACTATCATAGGCGGCTCGCCAGTCCAAGGCCAGTAAATCCGCCCCTCCCATCCCCCCTTTGACTCCACAAAACTTCTTATAAGCCCGTGACCTTCTAACATCGACCTGCCCGGCAACCCATACTGCGATGGCGAAACGACCCTCCCCACCACGCATTTTACCCTATTACCCAAAATTTTTGCGAAAACCTTATAGTCTGCACAGAGCAACGATATCGCCCTATACTTCCCAAGGTTTGGCTGCCCTTTGCCTTTCGGGACCAACACCACAACTGCCGTATTCTGCTTATCCCCTAACGTACCCTTCTCCTTCATACAATTTAATAATCTTACCAAGAACTTCCCAATCAACTCCCAATGCTGCAAATAAAATTCCACCGGTAAACCATCAATACCCGGGGACTTGCCCTTCCTCATTCCGTGTAAAGCAATTTCAATTTCCTCCTCAGTAATAACCCCACCCAATGCCTTCCTATCACTGTGACCCAAAATGCACTTAGCATACGTGCACACCTTACTTAATTCCACTTCATCCACGCCACTACTAGTCCAGTGTTTTTTATACCATGTATCCGCATATGCACTCATAGCTTTTGTGTTTCGTATCACTTGACCTGCTCTATGGATTCCCATCGTCTCATTTACCTCCAAGCTCGGGATTGCCGTCAGCGCCTGCTTTTGCTTTTGTTGTCTCAACACACACGCGGATGGCCTATCTCCCCACAAAACTTCTTCTAATCCTGCTTGCACCCTCACCGCTTGAAACCGCTCATTATGCAACGTTCGCAAGCTCTCTTTTATGTCTACAATCTCGTCCATGGGGTAAACACCACTAACTGATCCCTGCCCATAACAACTTCGTAATCGATCCTCTAAATAATTCGCTAGCCCATATTTTAAAGTGTTTATACGCCTACCCTCCCTCACATAAAAGGACTTTATCCTTTCCTTTGCCACCGAGTCCCACCACGTTACAATGTCTTCCACCTCCTGAGCTTCCCTTGAAAGCTCATTCCACAGCATAGAAAAACCCTCCAACCCTTCCTCATCACTTAACACACTAATATTTAATTTCCAATAATTCTTATAAATTTCGGCCATTCCCTCCCACCCTACCTCCACTACAACTGCCCTATGATCTGACAAGACCGTCTCCACCGTATTAAAAGACTTTACAACTACTCCCTGCGAAATATACACTCTGTCTAACCTTGCAGCATATCCCCTTCTGATAAAAGTATGTTCTGTTTCCCACACCCCTCCCCCAAACACATCTCTTAACTTAACATCCCTCAACAAATCTCTGAGAGGTGCAGACACATGCCCAGCCCCTTTGGGTTCTACGTCAGCCGCCCTTATGACACAGTTCCAGTCACCCCCCACTATCGCTACTTCCGGAAGACCACGCAAAAAATAAACAAGGTCCTCACACACAAAATCCGTTCGAACCTTCGTGTCATTCTCCGCAGGGGCATAGACACTTACCAAGGATACACGCTTTCCCATCCAAGTCCCATCCACTCGCAACACCCTCCCCCCACCCCCCTCACATCTCTGCAACACCCTCCCCCCACCCCCCTCACATCTCTGCAACACAAACGGGCTCGTCTCTTTTATTAAAAGACCCACACCACCTTTCAAACGAATAGTTGGCAGGGTCAGTACTGTATAACCTGCAACCTGCAACACTTCTCCTTCTTTGAAATTGTGTTCTTGAAGGAAGAGAACATCAATTCTATGTTTGCTAAGAAAACTGCTGAACCAATCTCTCTTTAATCTAGTACACAAACCGTTAACATTAGCAGTCATACACCTAAGGCCTGTTATATTTTCCACCCTTTCCTCTTCTCCTCCCGTGGTTCACCACTTGATTTGTTACGTCTATGTGTCTTCTTTACAGTACCTTCCCATTCGCCTCCCTTCTTGCGATGGCGTCCCTCATGACCCCCCCACCCCACCCCTCCCCTCACCCATCCTCTCAGTTTTTTTCCCAGTCCTCTGTGCCGGCGTCAGTACGTCATCCGAATCTGACGTAGCTGCCCGTTTCCTGGTAACGTTCTTATCCTCCATGTCAAGATCCGAGGAAGCCTCACAGTGTACCTCAACATCCACCTCACAATGAGGTATGAAGTCTCCCGATGTCCCAGTCTCGTCGTCCTTTTGCGGAGTCTCATATTGTTGACAATCCGGACTCGGAAAGTCTCCAGCTACGTCTTCCGGAGACGGAGCTTCCACCACTTGCGGTGACAAGGTCCTTAAAACTTCGTCTAAATCCTCACCGACATTCGTCTCTCGACCAATACTCAACACGTCATGCCGGGGTACCAATCCAGTAGATGGTATCGGCAACGACTCAGGTGCAGGCAGCTGAGGGAAGGACTCACTCTCATTTCGAAAAGCCTGTTCCACCATCTCACTCCACAAACGACCACGCCCTTCCTCTGACGAACGATGCTCACCTTCATCACGTGTGACTGGGGCTACGTCTTCTTGCACAGGTTTGGTCACGCGTCTGTTCTTTTCGCATGCCGCCGCTATGTGGTCATACTCTCCACAAATGCGACACGTACGCCGCTGTCCAGGATATAAAACCATTACCTGTGTCCTAAAATCTTGAAGATACACATATGACGGTATGGGTTGGCGCAACGTCATCTTAAGGCTGAATGTACCTTCCGGCATACCTGTGTAGGCACCCATTATCCACTTACCCTGCTGGGCAGAATGCACAGTTCCATATTTCTCAAATACGTTTCTGATGTCAGCTTCGTTTGCCTCGAAGGGGACATTCCTCAACTTTATCCAGGTATAATATCGAGACACGTCCACCAGTCTCACACGCACAGCAGGAGTAACGTCAAAACACACATCTTGAAAGCGCGTAACCACCGATTCATAAACTGTCGCAGCAAGCAGTTTCACAAATACTCTATGCGCTCCGTTCAGCGCTACCCCATACAATTCACTATCTTGTATGCCGTATGTCTCCCTGATTATCTTGGGTAAGAGTATTTGAGCTGAACTAGGTGTAATCGCACCTCGAAGCAGTTCAATACCAATAGTATTAACGCGTCTGCGATAACAAACCGCCATCTCAACACCAGTAATTTCCCAGCGGTGTCAACAGAGACACAACAACACCTCGTACCACTGCTGTCAGGTTACTGAGGAGCGTCAGGCAAGGGGGTCTACACAGCCCAAGAGCGATGCAGACAATGTGACAGAATTAGGGTGTGTGGGATATGGTATATGAAGCAGTTGCAGGAATGTAGGAGGATTAACTCAGAAACAGTCACGAGTAGGGTTATAGGCAAGTTAAAAGATTTGAGGGTTAGTGAAGTGGCGTTACAGCAGAGGGCGTTGGTAATTAACTCGGTGGTGTATAGTAAGGTCTGGGGTGTGGCGGAGGTGTTCCCTTTGAGGGTGCAGGATATACAGGAAATACAGAGGAGGGTGTTGAGGTTTGTGTGGGGGTTTGGGAGGGCCTGGTTGTCCAAGGAGGTGGTCATGACGGAGGTGAAACGGGGGGGACTAGGTTTGTTGGCCTTAGGGCCTAGGGTAATGGCATTATATATTAAGCAGAGGTATCTAAGGGTGGGGGGGAGAGGGGTGTTAGGGTGGATAGGGTGATGAGGGATGCTAGAAACTGGTGGTGTGGCAGGGATTTGAGAAAGTGTGAAGATGTAATAAGATTCTTGTTGACAGTGAGGCAGGTTAAAAGTTTGAAGGTAAACACAGTGGTGGGTGTGGTGTGGGGAAGGGGTGTATTGCAGGGGGTCGCAGTATACCCCATGTATAACTGGAGGGTTATATGGGGTGAGTTTAGGAAGCTTAGGATACCAGCAAGGGTCAGGGAGATGGTATACCGTTTTCTCATGGGTGTGGTTGCATCTAAGCAAGTGTTGCATAAGATGGGGTTGGTGAGAGAGGCAACATGTTTATTCTGTGGGGAGGAGGAAACTGCCTATCATGTGGTATATTTTTGTTCATCTTTGGGCGTGGTGAAAGTCTGGATGGCGGGGGTTATTAGGTTGTGGGGGGGGGGGAGTTGGTCTTTTCTTAGATCTTTGTGGATGGATGTTAGTGGGGTAGCAAGTGAAGTGGGGAGGGCTTTGATGTATGTTATGGCAGATTATTTGCATGTTTCTTGGGGAATGAGGAAGATTAAAGGGCAGTTGAGGATAAAATCGTTAGCAGCAAGGTTCTTTAGGACAAGGTGTAGGAACAGATTAATATATGGGGGGAGATGGGAATCAAGTTTTTCGGTAGGTTATCGTAATCTCACTGTAGCACAACTTCTCAGGGAACAGGGGGGGGGCAAGGGACGGGTCTCCTTTAATGTGAGGTGGGGTGTAAGGTTGTGCTAGTAGTGTGGAAGGTGATGAGAGAGTGAGCTAGCGAGAGCATACATTCGTGAACTGGTTATGTTCCTGGAGGGTTATTTTATATTTGCGTTCAGTACCATGGTTTCATTCAGTAACACCTAGAACGTCATACATTACATATTTTGGTTTGGGTATATTTATTACACTCACTGTCAAGGATAGGTGGCTTACGCAGCTGTTATGGTGTTTTATGTCATGCAGTACTGAACATGTACAAAAATGATACTGCCAGTGAATTCTAGTAATCCTTTCTATTAATATGAGATGTGTTAAAAAATTAAAATAAAACAAGGAAACACTGTAGGTCAAGTGTACGTTAGTATGGGATGATGCTTGTATTTTTGTAGTTTTAAACACGCAGCTGCAAGTACTTTCCTTATAGCCCTTGTGGCTTAGCGCTTCTTTTTGATTATAATAATAATAAAAAAGTACTTTCCTTTAAAGATGTACTCCTATATCGAAGAAGGATTGTAATACTTTTACACACATTCATGTAGTGAATATTACTATGTCAAGGATGTTTAATTTGTGTTTCAGATAGGGAGATTAGGATCTTATGTCCAGTCATTAACAAGTTTGATCTTAAGCTAGGATTTAGTTAGTTGTAGGGGAGTACCTGTATAGTCTTCATTGAGGGGGTTTCTTGCCCCGTCCTTGTGTGGGGAGAACCAATTTGACATGTTTCAATATGATAATTCTAGTCTTGGATTATATTAAATATTTACATAACCTGGGTTTAAAGATGAGGTAGCATGTAATGTATTCTCTTATATTTTACGTGTAAACTCCATGTTATACAATGTTGTTATGACAGTTTGAATTTCATGGTTGATGTATTATTATTATTGATATTAAATATTGTGGGTGTATATTCTTCCGCTTATACAGGTGTGTGTGTATAGGAATGTAATGTCCATATCTGTTTTCGTATGTACTTTTATATTTTTGTGTTTTGTTTTGTTCATGCATCACCAACTTCTGGTAAATTCCCATTAAGGTTTAATGAGGTAAGGGTATAACCCTAATTGTTAGATTACTTAAGGTATTTCTTAGAACGGTGCATGTAAATATTTTTGTCTGCACTGGCATTATTAATTATTGTAAAAGGAGGGGTTTTGTAGGACATGTTGTTGGATGTGTAACTGGTGGTAATATGGCTATCAGCTATAGTGTTATTTTAAGTACTGGGATTGTGTGATAGAGGATTTTGTTAATATCCAGTATAGTTCTTCTTTTATTAAACTCTTATACATTCTTGTATTTGTTGTAAGTAAATGAGTGGGCAATGAACTGGATTATATGAGAATGTCTTTGTATATAAACTTTCATGTACAATGTAAATAAGTGTGACATTCTTTGGATTATATCAGCCCTTGTGGCTTAGCGCTTCTTTTTGATTATAATAATAATAATAATTTGGATTATATTGCCTTTTGTGTTATAAGATATTGGTTGTATTTTATGGATATAATAAACCCACCTGTATGTTCAGGTCTGGGTTGTCCTTAGTGTAGTTACATGTATGTTCGGCATTTTTTTGGGGGGTATCAAACATTTATAGTTGAACGTGTGTTTCTTATGTATAAGTTTAGTGCTGGGATAGGGAACGTGGATTTGTTTGTTTTTATTATTTAATGGTTCACATGTCTTTGTTTATGTGACGTATGTATAGCATAAATGTATAATGTGTATTGTGTTTTTTAAATAAAATGTAAAAAAAAAATTCCTCCATTGGCCACAGAATTTGTCAGCCGGGGCATTTGATGAACTGAGATGAGGCACAACTCGTTCTCACCGAACAAAACCTTAGACGCCGACAGTGTCTAGAAGCCTCGCTAATCGCCGTCACCGACACAATAGAACGTAACACTGGAAACCACAAAATTTCTAAAACATTAACATACATGATACTCAACCAGGCAAATCACCAGCAACCCAACAACATGTGATCTCATCGTCTACCCATCCTCATCCCAATATGTCATTCTTAAGGTCACCATGCGTCACTCACACCTCACTCAGGTCACCATGCGTCACTCACGCCTCACTCAGGTCACCATGCGTCACTCACACGTCACTCTCCGTCTATTTATACTGTCTTTCAATCTCTGTATCTTAGAAGTGATCATAGTTTCAGGACCGAAACGTTTTCTAATAAATATGTCCTAGTGTTTACTCACACCCTTTAAACACACAGTTCACTGCACCCTCTCAAAAGCACTAACCTCCAGTGGCATCCCACTCCTTCAAAACCTCCCCACCCATATTATTATTATTATTATTATTATTATTATTATCAAGTACGGTGGAAGCTGAGGTGGTTACAATAATTACCACTCCTACCAGCACTACTAGTTAGTCAGGTTGTAATTATCCACGAAACGCAGAGGAGAAAACGAGGAAACTTTTCCTTAAGCAACAGCTGGCAGCCGCAGGAAGATTATTAGGTGGTTAGTTGGGGTGATGGTGGTGTTAGAGGTGTTAGTAGTGGTGATAGTGATGGCGGTGATTGTAGCTGGGGTAATGGGAGAATGTGGGGGTTGGAAATCGTGGTAGATGTAGTTGTAATAACGACGGTGGAGGTACAGGGTGGTGATAGTGGGAGCGGTGGTGGTAGAGAGATAATGGAAGGGGGGGGTAAGAGTAGTTGTAGTGACTGTGATTGTGGTGCAATGATGATGTGAAGGTAACAGTGTTAAGAATGGAAGCTGAGGTGGTTGTGGTGATGCAGTGGCGGCAGTGGGAAAATGGTGATGATGATGGTGGTGTTTATGGAGGTAGTAGTAATGAGAACTGTTTGGGTGTAAGTAGTAGTGGTAATGCTGGTGGTGCCGTAGGTAAGAGTAGTTGTGTACCTGGTCAGCTGGTGGTAATAGCAGTACTAATGTCCATGAAATGGTAGTATTATTGATAGTTAAGGGGATGATAGTCATGATGGTTTGATTATAAGGGTGTTTATGGTGTGATACTGGTGATAATAGATTGTAGATAAGCGGAGAGGGGTGGTTAAGGAGGAGTGGTGGACGTATAGGTGGAGAGTGGTGGTAGTAGGGGGTGAGGGTAGTGATGGCAGTAGTGATGGCAGTGGTGGTAGTAGTGGTGATAGTAGTGGTAGTAGGGGGTAAATGGTAGTGGTGGTAGTTGGAGTGATGGTACTAGTGGTAGCAGTGATGGTAGTGGTGGTAGTAGGGGCGATGGTAGTGGTGGTAGTAGTGGTGATGGCAGTGGTAATAGTAGGGGTGATGGCAGTGGTGGTAGTATTGGTGATAGCAGTGGTGGTGGCAGTACTGATGGTAGTAGTGTTGAGAGTAATGGTAGTAGTAGTGGTGATGGCAGTAGTGGTAGTAATAGTGAAGACAGTGCTGGTAGTAGCGGTGATTGCAGTGGTGGTAATAGGGGTGACGGTAGTGTAGTAGGGATGGAAGTAGTGGTGATAATAGTGGTGGTAATAGGGGTGATAAGGGCGGGAGTAGGGATGATGGCAATGGTGGTAGTAGGGGTGATGGTAGTGCTGGTAGTAGTGGTGATAGAAATGTGGGAGTATGGGTGATGGAAGTGGTGGTAGGCGTGATAGCATGGGTCGGGGTAGTGGTGATGGTAGTGGGGTGATAGTAGTGGTGGTGATGGTAGTGGTGGTAGTATGGGTGATAGGGGTGGAAGTAGGAGTGATAGTAATAGTGGTAGTAGGCGTGGGAATAGGGGTGATGTTAGTGGTGTTAGTAGTGGTTATAGTAGTGGTGGTAGTAGTGGTGATTGTAGTGGTGATTGTAGTGGTGATGACAGTAGTGGCAGTAGTGGTAATGGTAGTGGTGGTAGTAGTGGTGATTGCAGTGGTGGTAGTAGGGGTAAGCGTAGTGGTGGTAGTAAGGGTGGGAGTAAGGATGATAGTGGTGGTAGTAAGGGTGATAGGGATGGGAGCGAGGATAAAGGTAGTGGTGATAGTAGGGGTGGGTAAGGCTGATAGTGGTGGTGGTAGTGGTGATGGAAGTGGTGGTAAGATAAGATAAGATAAGATTTCGTTCGGATTTTTAACCCCGGAGGGTTAGCCACCCAGGATAATCCAAGAAAGTCAGTGCGTCATCGAGGACTGTCTAACTTATTTCCATTGGGGTCCTTAATCTTGTCCCCCAGGATGCGACCCACACCAGTCGACTAACACCCAGGTACCTATTTGCTGCTAGGTGAACAGGACAACAGGTGTAAGGAAACGTGTCGAAATGTTTCCACCCGCCGGGAATCGAACCCGGGCCCTCCGTGTGTGAAGCGGGAGCTTTAGCCACCGGGCCACCACAGTGGTAGTAGGGGCGATGGTAGTGGTGGTAGTAGGGGTGGGACTAGTGGTGGCAGTAGTGGTGGTAGTAGGTGTGATAGGGATGGGAGTAAGGATGATGGTAGTGGTGGTAGTAGGGGTCGGTGTAAGGGTGATGGTAGTGGTAGTAGTAGGGGTGGAAGTAGGGGTGATGGTAGTGGTGGTAGTAGGGGTGATAGGGGTAGGAGTAGGGGTGATGGTAGTGGTGATAGTAGGGGTGATAGTATGGGTGATGGTAGTGGTGGTAGGTGGGGTGATAGTAGGGGTGTTAGAACGGGTGATGGTAGTGGTGGTAGTAGATGAGCGGGGCTGATGGTCCCCAGAAGGCAGGAAAGATGCTTGGCAAGAACTCCGGCAAGTTTGTGTGGTGCACTGCCTATACCTGACGTGATTGGTCTGAGAGGAATATTATGTTTATGGGTCTTGGGTAAACCATACATGTGTGCTGGTTTAGGGTTGCTGGGTAACAAATACAGAAGTTTCTTCCCTTCTCTAGTGCGTTTGAGTATTTGTCTGGTTTTGTATAGAAAATCCTTGGTGTTTCCTACTGTTGAGTGCATTGATGG
This sequence comes from Cherax quadricarinatus, assembly GCF_038502225.1. Taxonomy (NCBI): domain Eukaryota; kingdom Metazoa; phylum Arthropoda; class Malacostraca; order Decapoda; family Parastacidae; genus Cherax; species Cherax quadricarinatus. The sequence goes on along the minus strand of NC_091292.1, from coordinate 48,851,530 downwards.
GTTCGCATGTAGATTGATCATTCAAAAGGTCAATCATTTTGGTGTTGTAGTCACTGGTGTTGAGTATGACGACTCCACCTCCTTTGTCGGCGGTGGTGACGATAATGTTGGGGTCGTTGGCGAGGTCCTTAAGGGCAGTGATATATCGTCTAGGAAGATTAGAAGAAGAAGGCTCACATAAAGCTGCAGTGAGAATGCCCTGTGTATAACCCTTCTGGAAGTTACTGTCACTGTGTCTATGGTTCCTGGTAACTAGGTTGAGTTGATAGTTAGGTTTGCGTATGTTAGTGGTAAATTTGAGTCCCAGACTCAGTGCTTGTTTCTCGTAGTCAGTTAAGGTGCATGGCGATAGATTGTTTATTTTTTTTTTTATATTTTATTGAAAAACGCAATACAGAGTTATACATGTAGACAATGTAAGCAATGAAACGTATCCATTATATATAACAAAAGAAAACTCCACATTCCCTACCGTAGCACGAAACTTATACATAAAACTAAACTAAAGACAGCCCACAGCTTCATATACAGGTGGGTTTAGGACATCCAAAATTGCAGCCATAAACACAATATGTAATATAACCCAAAGAATGTCACAGGTATTGACATTTTACATAAAACTGTATGTACGAAGACATTCTCAATTATCCAAAAATTCTTTACACACTTATTACTGTTGTATATTAAACTTCATATCAAATACATAATACGTAACACCTCAATAATTACGAAACAAATAAAGGTTAGAAAATAACAATCTCCACACCTCACCACAGAAAAACTAAACACAGTATAATATAACAAATGATTCGTCCCACCTCACTTCCATACACTACATTCATCCCACAAGCGAACTTACACAATCACGTATATTTAGTAATATTTTTCAAATATAATTTCCAGTTTTAAGTAACAAACTTCTTCTACCATATAATGAAATATACATAGTCATTACTATTAAACATTAACTTAAACAAGACTATATTCTTATTCTACAGACCGCAGCATTACTTGCATCACCATCCTAACCCTACTTAACACATTGTACATGAACACGTCCTTATATACCCATCACTCGTCAATAATATTCATTGAACTTCACCGAATACCAATATACAACCCATACTGAGTACATGAAATTCTCTCTTACATACTGCTATATACACTTGATGTATGATAAAAATCACACACATTGCATTATCTCATTATTAGCAGTACATTTGGTACATAGACATATTTATCACGCCCGCATGTCCTTTGCTTTAATAAAACCACCAATCCTGATAATACATTACAACATATTCCAAATTTAACTTATCCATAACATACATCAGTATACCATTCTGAGTATGACCGTATACTTTTCACATGCACACAAATATTGCTCATTCCCATGTCCATAAAAATCTTAACAACTTTTCCTTTACTAACCACCACAAACTTACTTAAAACACACTCCACAACTACGCTGCCATTTTACACCATATCATGGAACTCATACATTCCCAAATTCTGAGACGAGCCCGGTGCAACCCCTGAAAATCCAAACACATCCCCCCCCCCCCCCCTTTTTTTTTTTTTTTTTTTTTTTTTTTTTTCACTCCGCCAACAGACCTCTGACATTCATACTTCGATATCCTTCAGGAAAAACCCTTTCCCATCTGCTTCCATATATCCCCCTATTACGACTAAGTGTTTTGTACATTGTTGCAGCCAATACCTTCTTTCGCACCATCCAATCCCCATTACCCCTCATGGCCCATGATACGAAAACAAAATCAGTTATGATGTACACCAAAGCACGCTGCACAGACTCTTCCACACCTCCCACATCTAAACTCAATGCCCTTAATACCGATATCCCTCCCCCACCCACCCTCCTCAAAATCCCACCCATCCACTCCCGTATACACTCCAAATTTTTACAAAAATATACGACATGAAAAGCTGTCTCCCTATCCCCACACACCCTACATACGTCCTCCACCATCAACCCTCTCTCCCGAAGCACCACACCAGACGGCAATATTCCATGAAGGAAACGAAACATTACCTCTCTCACTCTTGGTCTGATGCGCACCAACCGCAACCTTACCCAAATATCTCCCCATGCATACATTGGGTATATGCCCTCAACATTTGCAATCACCCTCACCCCTACAGAACGCTCCAGAACACCTACCCGTATCCTAGACGGATCTCTAACATACAATAAAGCTCGCAGCACATCCTCACACTCTCTCATCTCTGATCCTACCCACCACCTTCGTGCCTCCTCATATAATGCTTGCACACCCTTCCCCACACGACCTTCCACTCGAAGAAACCCCCTCTTCAAATATATACACTTAACCCTTAATCTTATATCTATTAAACCCAATCCACCTTTGTCGACCGGTAGCATAACAACACTTCTACCCAACCAATCACACCCAGAACCCCATATATATCGAAAAACCTTTTTTAGCATTCTATTAATGTCCGGTCCTGCCAACGGATATACTGCTGCCACATGCCAGACCATACTATATAACATCACATTCACCACTATTACACGTTGATGTATCGTCAAATGCAAGGGTCTCAAAACATTTAACCTACCCACCAACCTATCCACTGCCCTCTCAGAATTAAGCATCCGTGCCTCCCCGGCATTCCCCATATAAATTATCCCACACACCTTTAGTCTATCCACCACACACCAACGCAAAGCTGTTTCCCATCTCGCCCTCCCTACCCAATTCCCTAAGACCAATAATTTCGATTTCTCCACATTCACTTTTAAACCTGTAACACCTTCAAAACCACCAATTATATCCTCCACCTCATGTAAACTTTCCTCCCTGCTCATTAGAATTGTTGTATCATCCACATACCCTATTATTCCCATCCCACCATTCTCCACACCACGTACCACCCCTAAACATCGCCCCACTGCCCTATATAAAGGGTCCTGTATACAAGCAAACAACAGTTGAGACAGAGGACAACCCTGCCTTATGCCTCTACCCATTGAAACCCACTCACCCAATTTCCCATTCACCTGCACACGTACACCTACCCTATTATACAAAGTCTCAATCCAACGTACCATCTCTTCCCCAAAACCCTGCCTCCGTAAGATATGCCACAGTGCCTTTCGTTCTACGCAATCATACGCAGCCTGCCAATCCAATGCTAAGACACCTCCCCCCCTTTCATTCTCCCCCTCCATACTTTCCACAAAATCTTTTATTATTCCATGTCCTTCATACATCGTCCTTCCAGGCACCCCATACTGACCTCTCTCAACAACTCTATCTATCACGCACTTCAGCCTGTTCCCCAAGATTTTTGCGAATATCTTATAATCAGCACATAACAACGACAACGCCCTGTAATTCTTCACTGTAGTAGGGCCTTCCCCTTTTGGAATCAATACTACTACTGCAGTACGCTGCAACTCACCCATCCTCCCCTCACTTTTCATCACATTCATCAGGTTCACTAAAAAATCCTTCAACACACTCCAATGCTTCACATAGAATTCACAAGGTAACCCATCTATACCTGGCGCTTTACCTCTCGCCATATTCTCCAAAGCTCTCCATACCTCCCCCTCTTCAATATCCCCTCCCAATGCTATACGATCACTTCCACTCAGCACACAAGATACATTCTCTCCCAATCTCTCTAAATCCTCACCGTTCACTCCTACACTCCGCAAATATTTTCCAAACCAACTATCCATAAAACCACTCATACCCTCAGTAGTTCTCAACTCCTGACCCTTCGTATACCCACCTAAGTCCTCGTGTACTACCAGCTTATCAATTTCCATTGCCAACCTGCGTCTCCGCTGACCCCGTAACACACAGGCTGACGGCCTGTCACCCCAAATCGCCTCCTCTAACCCACCTTGCACCCTCGCCTCATCAAATCTCTCATTGTGCATATCCCTTATCTGCCACTTTAATGCTTCAATTTCCTCCATTGGATACACACCTGTCACAGCACCCCTCTGATAACAACCCTGCAACCGCCCCTCTAAATACTGTTGAAGCCCAAATGTCATCCATGCCTCATTCTTTCCCCTTCGCACATAGTATTGCCTGATCCTCGTCTTTGCAACCCCATCCCACCACCCCAATAAATCGCTTGCACTCTTACCCCCACCCCATAAGTCCTCCCACAAACTTTCAAAATCCCCTCCCTCCACCCCCTCACCCAGTAGTCGTACATTCAGCTTCCAGTACCCCATATATCTCTTAGGCAAACCGTCCCAATTTAAATCAGCATAAACTGCCCTATGATCTGAATAAACGACATTCACCGTCTGCACCCGAGTCACCCTCACTCCCTTGTCACATACAACCTATCTAATCGTGCAGCATATCCCTTTCTATGAAATGTGTGCTCTATCTCGCAATCCCCTCCATCAACTATATCCCTCAATCCCACACCTCTCAATAGATCCCCTAAACCTGCCAAAAAACACCCTGCCCCTCTCGGTTCCACATCCTTCCTGCGCACCACACAGTTCCAGTCACCACCAACTATTGTCACTGACGGTAATGACCGCAAATAATATACCAATACGTTATTCACAAATTCATTCTTTACCCTTACATCATTCTCAGCCGGCACATACACACAAACGACTGCCATCCGCTCACCTCTCCACCACCCATCTATTCTTAACACACGACCCCCCCCCCCCTTCACTCCTAAGAACAACAAACGGGCTCGTCTCTCGGATCAGGATTCCCACCCCCCCCTTTCATTCGCTCCGAATGCATCACAAACACTCTGTACCCATCCACCTCCAATTCCTTTCCCAGCTTGAAATTATGTTCCTGCACAAAAACAATGTCTATAGCATAACGTCTTAAAAATCCCTGTACCCACAGACGCTTCTCACTCGCACACAATCCATTAATATTCACTGTCATGCACCGGAAACCTACTTATGTGATTTCACCCTCTGCCCCTTTTCACCTTTCACTGACACGCTTTCAGTGTGTCTGCTTCGTCCACTTTTCTCTCCACTGCCCACTGGTGGCTTCCCCTGATCCAACACCTGACCAGGCGTACCTTTAGTGCTCCCACACACCACATCAACCCACGGCTTTTTCCCCGGTCTCTGTGCCGGGGTCAAAACATCATCCGAGTCGGAATATGTCGCCGCCCTCTTACGGTTGACACACTCTGCATCCATTTCTAACTCACTTGATGCCTCCCTTTGAATCTCAGCAGTCACCTCAATCACTTCCACCACTCCTGGCGAGTTATCTGCCATGTTCGCCAATCTTCCAAGTTGCTCATCTTCAATCCGAACAGTACTCCTCACCATACTCAAGTTATCCTCAGCAACCTGCTTCTCAAAGGATTTTTCCTGCACGTTCACCAGTGGGCCTTCCTCTACCTGCACGTCACCAATCTGCACAGTCTTCCCGTTCTCCAATGCAGATGCCTCACTTCCCACTGTGACAGTGATGGGCTCGTACCCACCAGTGGCAGCTCATGCTCCACTTCCTCACTCCAGGAAGTGCCACTTCTATGTACAGGTGACTCATCAGCATGACCCACCTCTGGTTCTGGCTCTTTCACCATCTCACTACCTAGGTCCTTTCTCCGCTGCCATCTCCCACACTGGGCCGCCATATGGTCATATGCACCACATAACCTACACGTCTTCTGCTGCCCAGCGTAGTACACCATTACCTGTGTCCTAAATGCTTCCAATATGACGTAAGACGGGATGGCATGCCTCAACGCCATCTTGATCGTGAACGTACCATCCGGCAAGCCGGCATACGCCCCATCCGTCCATTTACCAGCCATAGCCAGGTGTACAGGTCCATACTGTTCAAATACATACCGCAGATCAGTCTCGTCCGCCTCAAATGGCACATTTCGGACTTTCACCCATGTGTAATGCTTAGACACGTCGATTAGTCGAACACGTATCGCTGAATTAACGTCCACGCTCCTGTCCTGGTACTTGTCAACCAGCCGTTCATACACTCCAGCTGATCTCAGCTTGACGAAAATACGATAGGCACCATTTAGTGCCACACCATACAGTTCTTGATCCGCAACACCATAGGTGTCACGGATAATTTGCGGTAAAAGCACTTGTGCAGACTGAGGCGTTATCGCACCACGCAACAATTCAATGCACACCGTGTGCAAACGCCTTCTCACAGACTGCGCCATGTTGTGAAAATGTAAGTCTCCTCCAATGGCCAGCAGAGGGCAGTAGTCACACGTCCGCACTCTGCTCAGGTCAAGCGGCGAATGAAGATTGTTTATTAGGGATTTCCGTCCCATTTCCTTCCACCGACTGTTAGTGCAGAGGTAAAGAAGTTTGCGATTAAGTTTGATCTTCTATTGGAGGTTGGCTGTGGTGACTGTGCTGAGAATATGCTAAGCAGTGTGTTGGTCAAATTGAGTTTCCTGACGAGGAATGTACATACATTCACCAAACCTTCACTGATTTATATTTTCCTTTCTTTTTCATCAGCAATGGGCCAACCACCCAACAACCCTTTATTCACTGCCTGCCATATAGTGGTATTGATAACAAGACACTGCTACTCAAACTTATAAACAACTCTGCTCCAACAAAATATGTGTCAAAATATGTATTTACACAAAATAATACATTTTTATAATGCCATACTAAATACACTTAAATTACAAATGAAAAAAAAAATAACAAAAAGAAACACAGGACAAGCATGCACTTAATATATCAAACTTCCCTTCACATTGTCGCACAACCTGTAACCTATAGCCTTAACCAGGCCTCTGAAGCAATATATGCAAGGTCGTATGTACCATAATACAATCTCACAATATATAGATACATTACCGCGTTGCACAATGCAACTAAATACACTTTCCACCAACCCCATATACAAATCTTGTGCCATACAGTATGTGACCTACAGAAAGGTTAATCCAAGACTTTGTGTCACCGCATACCAACAGACATATGTCATGCCGTAATAACACCAGATTATACTTTTTTTTTGTATATCACCTTTGAAGACACTCCAACAAGAACGTTCAATCATTCCCAAACACACAAATACTGTATGATGTACCCTCACACACACCTTATATACACACAATCATGTAGTGCAACAAAACACTACTTACATATTTTATCCAAAACCATCTAAAAACAATGTGAAAACCTTGTGTTATACCACCACCCACACCACACACACACACCACAAATAAAGCATATTTGTTTATTAGAAAAACATACCTCACTCGCTAACACCCAACCACACTTCCACACTCAAGAAACTAGCCCGCCGTTACCCCTTACTTTAAACTTAAATCTCTTAAATCCTTCAACCGAAATCTACGATAACCCTCAGTAAATGCTGTCTCCCATCTTAAGAACATAAGAACATAAGAAAGGAGGAACACTGCAGGAGGCCTGCTGGCCCATACTAGGCAGGTCCTTTACAATTCATCCCACTAACAAAACATTTGCCCAACCCAATTTTCAATGCCACCCAAGAAATAAGCTCTGATGTGAAAGTCCCACTCAAATCCAACCCCTCCCACTCATGTACTTATCCAACCTAGATTTGAAACTACCCAAAGTCCCAGCCTCAATAACCCAACTAGGTAGACTGTTCCACTCATCAACTACCCTATTTCCAAACCAATACTTTCCTATGTCCTTTCTAAATCTAAACTTATCTAATTTAAATCCATTACTGCGGGTTCTCTCTTGGAGAGACATCCTCAAGACCTTATTAATATCCCCTTTATTAATACATATCTTTCACTTATACACTTCGATCAGGTCTCCCCTCATTCTTCGTCTAACAAGTGAATGTAACTTAAGAGTCTTCAATCTTTCTTCATAAGGAAGATTTCTAATGCTATGTATTAATTTAGTCATCCTACGCTGAATGTTTTCTTCCCCCATAAAGATCCCTATTGCGACACTTATTGTAGCCCCTAACACTTTTATCCTTTCCTCCACACCCACCTCCCTCATGGCCCAAGATGTATAAATAAAATCAGTAACCACATACACAACCGCATTCACCACCATCTGACTCCTCCCACCTATATCTAAACTTAACACCCTCAACACCTGTAACCCTTCCCCACCCACTAACCAAACCACCCTACTTAACCATACCCTCACATCTTCTAAACAATTACAAAAGTACACCACATGAAAAATAGTTTCCGGACATCCACACGCTTTGCACTCCTAATCCCTCCCTTAGTCTCCTATTAAATAACACAACCCCAGACGGCAAAATCCCATGTAAAAGCCTAAACATAACCTCCCTAACACCTGGTTTTACACGCAAATGCTGAAGACATTTTCATATATTCTTCCACGCATACATAGGGTATGCCCCCTCAATTGCCGCCACCACAGACCCACCCCCAACCCTCTCAAGAACCCTCAATTTAAGGCAATCCGGATCCCTCACCATCAGTAAACCCCGCAACATTGCCTCTCCAAAAGCTAAATCCCTACCCCTCCACCACCATTGCATATCCTTGCACAGTCTTTCAAGCCCCCTCACCCCCCTCCCTCAAATAACCCCATTTTAAAAACATACTCAATATATGCTTTTCAAGAGGTATAAGCCCCAGCCCCCCTGGCTAACAGGAAGCGACACCACCCCTCTACTTAGCCAGTCACAACCCGATCCCTATATAAATCTGAAAACCCCAAGTTGCAACCATTGCATCTCACGCCGCCTCAACGGATATATTGCAACCACGTGCCATAGCTTGCTATACAGCAGGACATTCGTGACTATAAACCTCCGATGCAAAGTTAGCTGCGCTGCCCTCAAACCGCCCAATCCTTTCAAAACCCCATCCATGGTGCGCCTCGAATTTGCCTCTTGCGCATCCCTATCATTCCTCACATACACTATCCCACATATCAATAGTTGATCCACCACACTCCACCCGCCCTCTACAGTCCACCATTATGTACGCTATCCCCTAGAGCCATATACTTGGACTTTACAACATAAATTTTCATTGTAGATGACACCATTGTAGGCGACACCACCTACGACTGCTACACCTCTCCTGCCATACGGTTTATAAGCTGCTTCTCCGCTCATATGCTGTATTCTATTCAAGATTGATGGACTGACCACATCGACTCAAGGTTGAGGGACTGATTACCTCATTCTCCTCCTGTTCTTCAAGGTTATCCTTTGTATGGACTGAAGAAGCCACTGTGTGGCGAAACGTTTCCTCAATAAAGATACCCAAGAGTTGCACATGTGTCTAATTTAACATTAATTTTCATCCCTGTAGCCTCACCAAACACGTTTACCACCCTACCTACCTTATGTAAATCCTCATCCCTCACCAAAACAGTCGTATCATCCACATAATCCACTATACCCGCCCCACCCTCTCGTTCAGTACCAACCCCTCCTCCCGCTATACTTCACCTAACCGCCTCATTAAAAGGTTCCTGAAGACATGCAAACAATATTGGTGACAGAGGGCATCCCTGTTGCAAACCCCTTCCCATCTGTATGCTAACACCTAGTCTTCCATTAACCTGTACTCTCATAACTGCACACAGATACAAAGTTGTCGCCTAAGAAATAATTTCCCTCCTGAAACACAGCCAATGCATGAAACTCCATAATGCATCCCTCTCTACACTATCGTAAGCCGCTCTCCAATCCAATGCCAAAACACCCCGCTTCCCCGAACTCCCCCCACTACTCTATAAAACTCCTAATAACTCCATGCCCTTCATACATTGACCTACCCAGTATTCCATATTGTCCTCTATCAATTACTTTACCTAACACCTTTTTGATTCTATTCCCCAGTATCCTTGCAAATAACTTATAATCACCGCACATAAACGATATTGCATGGTAATCCTCTACCGTGGTCTGTCCACCCTTCAGAACTAATACGACAACAGCAGTCCTTTGTTGCTCACCCATTTCTCTCTCATCCTTCATTACATCGAACAACCTGACTAAAACCCTTCTCAAAACTTCCCAATTCCTAACATAGAAATCATTGGGCAACCCATCTACATCAGGCGCCTTACCTAAACTTGCACCAGCTAAAGCTTGCCATATCTCCTCTTCCATAATATGTCCTTCCACTGCCTCCCTATCTGTACCATCAATCTCACATTGCGCAAAAACTCCCATTTCCCGTAAAGTAGCATTTCGTGTACCCACATCTTGTGTATATGACCTAAACCATGCATCTAGATATCCACTCATACCTTCAGTCGACACTAATACCTGCCTCTCCCTATACCCTTCCATCCCCACATGAACAGTTATTCCCATCATCTCCATAGCCCCTCTTCTCTTACGCTGTCCTCTCAACACACATGCAGAAGGCCTATCACCTCATAACACCTCATCCAGCCCAGCCAAAACTCGTGCACCATTGAATCTTTCATTTTGCAAATCCCTAATACTCTCCTTTAATCCCTCAATATCTCCCACCAGATAACTAACACTCCCATGCTATAGAAAGCTCTCAACTGCCCCTCAAGATTGAAACCCATACTTGAACCTATTATATTCCCTCCCAATACGTACATAAAAATCCCTAATACTTGAATTTGCCACCAAGTCCCACCAACTAACCAGATCACCATTCATTCGTCGCTCAACCTTTGGGACGAGCGGACGTGAGCTGAGCCTGCCCTCTGCTGTCAGCCGGTGACAACTTGGTTTTCTCAAAATGGCGCAGCCGGCAAGAAGAAGGGTAAACACTGTCGGCATAGAAGTGGTGCGTGGGGCTGTGCATGCCCACTCAGCTCAAGTTTTATTACCTGCCATCATCAGGGACACATACGGCATTGCCAACGAAGAGCTGTATGGTGTAGCCTTGAACGGGGCATATAGAATTTTTGTGAAGTTTCTCAATGCAAGTGTATATGAGGACATAGTCGCCAGGTTCCAAGATCTTTGTGTACCAGTGAATCCTGCAGTGACGGTAAGGCTACATGATGTGTCCCGCCATTATACGTGGGTGAAGATAAGAAATGTACCCTTTGAGGCTAATGAGGCAGACCTACGTGCTGTCTTCGAGAAGTTTGGGACTGTTCATATGGCGACATTGGGGAAATGGAAGGAAGGATCGTATTCTGGGATGCCTGAAGGAAGTTTTTCCTTAAAAATGACATTGAGGCATCCTATTCCTTCCTATATTTTCCTAGAAGACTTCAGGACTCAAGTAATGGTGACTTACGCAGGGCAACAACGTACCTGTCGATTATGCGGTGCCTATGATCACATTGCTGCGCAGTGTGTTAAACAACAGGGTACACAGGCGAAGGGGCAGCATAAGGAGGCATCAGAGGACCTTGAGACGTTGGATTTGGCACGACCTGAGTCGGTTTCCTTGAACAAGGCTTGGAGTGTGGAGGTCGAGGAGGCCTTGAGGGAGGAAGAGTGTGTAACTCTTCCGAGAGAGACATGCACTGCCGGGCAGGCACCGGAGACCAAAGATGTGGTGTCACTGGGTGAGGACAGGGCCGTGGAGGCTACCATTGATTCAGTCCTCCACGACCTGTTAGGGACCCCAGGAGAGGTCACAGTTGAGAGGCTTGTGGGTGCCCTGGATGCTGCTGGGGTTCCAGGTGGTGAGAGGGGGGGAGGCATGTCAGAGACACAGGTTGAGGCTGGGTTGCAAATTGGCACGGTGGTGGCGGAAGCGCACGGGGATGGCTTCCAGGTGGAGGCGGGGAGAAAGGCTCGAGTGTCACGGAAGAGAGCGGCAGTGCCCTCGGACGTGGACGATGTGGATGTGCTCACTCCGGCACAGCGTTCGGGCAAAAAGGTGTGGGCTGAAGTGGTTGAGCATGGACCTGGGGGGTCCAGGGGCAAGGGGCATGTGAAAACAGATCACAGAATGGTGATTGAAGTTCAAGGGCGTATAAAGGGGAAGGGGGATAAAGGTGGTGCAATACGTAAAGGCAAACCTCCATTGACAAATTCAAGAGTCTCTCTATAAATGTTAATGGTCTGAAAAATTCTAGGAAGTGTGAATGGTTTCATGAGATGCTCATTAGGTATGGTGTAGATGTAGTGTTTGTGCAAGAGCACAACCACAAGCCGGGTTGTATGTTGATGATTGAGGGGTATACTGTATATACGGCACACTCAACGAGATTGAAAGGTGGAGTGGCTATTTTGGTGAGGGAGGCTAGCCCGTTTACTGTACATCATTGTGAGGAGGGGGGTGAGGGGAGGGTTATAAGAGTGGATGGGACATGGGGAAGAGATAAGATGTCTTTTGTGTGTGTTTATGGTCCGGCGGAGGGGGACAGTCGAGTGAAGAATGAGTTTGTACGTGAAGTGTTGGTGTATCACTTAAGGTCGCTTCCAGCATTAGCTGTGGTGGGTGGGGACTGGAATTGCGTTATACGCCGCAAGGATGTGGAACCTAGGGGAGCAGGATATTGTTCTGGCGTTCTGAGGGACCTGTTAACCGGGGTGGGGTTGGTGGATGTAGAGGGGGGGGCGGCGTGGGAGGTGCAGCACACCTTTGTGAGGCAGGGGTATGCTGCACGGCTGGACAGGATATACGTGACAAGGAAAGCTGTGGTGCGGAGTGTAAGGGTTTTGGATGTCTTTTTATCTGATCATAGAGGTGTTTTGGTGGATTTGGGATGGGAGGGGCGGCCAAACAGGTATAAGAGTTATTGGAAATTGAATGTTCGGTTGCTTCAAGATGTTGAGGGGAGGGTCCTATTTGCACAATGGTGGAAAGGCTTATGGGAAGGGATGGAAGTCAATGGGGATGTGTTGAGATGGTGGGATGTGACGGCGAAGACGAGGATTCGAGAGTTCTATGTCCGACAGGGAAGGCACGAGAATCAGTTGGCTTATGGGCTTATTAGGTATCTTGAGGGGCAGTTAAGGGAGTATCATGAGAGAGGAAGGGGGGGGGATGGGAGCCCCTGTGGCTGACATAGAAGGAGTGAAGGAACGCCTAATGGAAGTGCAAAATGAGAGGTTTGATGCGGCAAGGGTTTTAGGGGGGTTGGAGGAGGTCATGTGGGGTGATAGACCATCGGCGTGTGTCCTGCGAGGGCAGGGGCGCCGGCGCGTTGCAATGGAAATGGTGGGTTTGAGAGTTCTTGAGGACATAGAAGGGTATAGGGAGGGACAAGATTTGGTGACAACGGAGGGGATGGGAGGGTATGTTGATTCTTGGCTTAGTGCACATATGAGGAGTGTGGGTGTGAGAGAGGGGGCTTTAAGAGAGACAGGGGGATGGGTGCGGAGTGTGCTGAACAGGGACGACAGGGAACAGTTACAGGGGCCTATTGTGGAGGAAGAGGTGTGGACGGCTTTAATGAGTATGAGCAGGGGTAAGACACCGGGGATAGATGGGCTGCCTGTGGAGTTTTACATACAGCATTGGGGAGTATTAAAAGATTTTTTGGTGCAATTATTTAATATCATAAAAGAGAGGGGTGCGTTGGGACCTTTGCAGGCGACAGCACTAGTAGTTTTGGTGCCAAAGGGTGAAAGTCAGTGCACAGTGAGAGATTACCGGATGATATCACTCATGTGTGCAGACTACAAACTTTTTGCAAAAATTTTAGGTAATCGTATAAAAAAGGTCATTGGAAAGGTAATAGTGAGGGGTCAATATGGGATTCCGGGGAGATCAATGTATGAGGGGCATGGGGTTATTAGAAGGTTTATTGAGGGTCCACAAGTGGGGGAACGTGGGGTATTGGCGTTGGATTGGAGAACGGCATATGACAGTGTCGAGAGGGAGGCTCTGTGGAGAATCACGGAGTGGCAAGGGTTCGGGGAGGACATTGTGAATTGGGCACGTACTTTATATCGGGGAGCTGGGATGTGTGTACAGATAAATGGGAGGGTGGGGTTGCATGTGAAAATGGGCAGGGGATTGAGGCAAGGTTGCCCGTTGTCACAAATATTATTTGCATGTTTACAGAATCCGTTTTATAGGGCAGTGGAAAGGTGCATACAGGAGGGGGTAAGGGAGGACATACGAGGTGGGAGTCCCAGTATCATAGGTTACGTTGATGATGCAACTGTCCTAGTGAGTGGGAGGGAGGGATTGGAGGGTCTGGAGAGAGTTATAGACGTTTTTGGGATGGCAACAGGTGTGGCAGTGAATGTGCATAAATCTAAGCTTATGATATTGGGTGAATGGGATGGGCAGGAGGGCGGGGGTGGGGGGGTGAGGTGGAGTGTCGTGGACCGGGTGAAAATTTGTGGAGTTGTGTATATGGGTAATGCTCAGATGGCGAGGGAGAATAATTCAAAGGGTGTGGTAGATAGGGTATTGGGAAGATTGTCAGGATTGAGGCCGACACATCTTACGCTACACCAGAGGGTCATTGTGGTCAATGTGCTTTTGTACAGTAAAATATGGCATGTGGCAGCTTTGTACCCTTTGGTGTATGGGGATGTCCGGAGATTGTTGAGCAGAGTTTTCCGTTTTATCTGGGGTTCGGGATGCGATTGGTTGAAAAGAGAGGTGGTAACACTTCTGGTGGCCTTGGGAGGGCTGGGGTTAATTCATTTGGAAAGAAGGTTGAAGTGTGTATATGTGAAACATGGGTTGCTAAGGGCTCGGGGGGAAGGGAGTGGAGGGTTGGGGATGCTGCAGGGAGATCTTCGGAGATGGTGGAAGGGACAAGATTTGAGAGATGGTGAGGAGTTGTTGCGTCTATTGATGATGGTCAGAGAGCCGAGAAACATGCGGGTAGGGTCCATGGAGAGGAAGATATGGCCTAGGGTGGTAGTGGCAACGGAAGGAGTGTACCCGATGTACGCATGGGAAGACATTTGGGGCCGATTAAAAGGGTTACGCATCCGGCCTCGCGTGAGGGAGGTAATGTATAGGTTTCTTCACGGAATATTGCCGTCTGGGGTTGTTTTACGAAATAGGCGAATAAGGGAGGGTGGGGTGTGTCAGGTTTGTGGGGTAGATGAATCAGCTTTTCATGTAGTTTATTTTTGTGAAAGCCTAGGGATTGTGCGGGAATGGTTAGGGAAAGTAATCCGGTATGTGGGGGGGAAAGGGTTGTCGGTTTTGAGAGCGCTTAGTTTAGATGTAGGTGGGGTTGGGGAAAAGGTTCAAAGGGCAGTGGCTTACTTAATGGTTGATTTTGTGTATATATCATGGGCAATGAGAGACAAAGGGGCGGAGGAACGTAGGATGGCCATAGCAGCATCCTTTTATAGAACAAAGTGTCGCAACAGGGAAATATATGGTAGGAGGTGGGAGAGGGATTTCTCGGAGGGCTACAGGGACTTTCTTTTGAGGGATTTATGGTCTTTATAAGTGGTCAGGGGCATGAACGGGCTGGCCTTCCCACGGGGGGGGGGGTGTTGCAGAGGACGATTGTGTGAGTGTGTGTGGAATTGTGTGAGGAAAGGATGTTGAGGTGATATTCAATGTGATATTCAATGTAATGTCTTGGTGTTATTGTGAACACCGATGATTATAATTTATCTAAGGATTCCTTCATGTTTTGTAAGGATGTACATAAGCATGTTAGTATATAAGCATATTTTAACCTGTAATTATACATGTCTACCTATATATGATCAATGTAACTTGTCATAATAATGAGGTTTCATACCTGTTTTTTAACTAGTGGAACGTTCTGGTATTGTATATAATGTAAGATCTTGCCTGGGGTGTTTTTGCTTATATATTGTGACAGATGTTTTTTTTTTCACATTTTCATTATATATGTTCAAGTGAAAGAGTTTTTGATCTTGTGTGTTGCCAGGTGAAACTGGTCAGTTTTTTCATTGGGGGGGGGGTAGGAGTTTAAGTAATCTCTGCAATAGCAGGTCATGTGATACACATGTCATATTTTAGATGTCTAATATTGTCCATTCTCTGTAGGATGTGATGTATAGATTATCTCCGGCAGTGTAAATAATCTGTCTGCAGGAAGGAATAATGTGTAAATTTATTTATTATTGTGGTAGGTTATGTGTGTAGCGTGTTTTTAGGGTGATATATTATAAGATGCTAATTACTATCAAGGACTGTTGGTGGTTATGAGTGGTGACGGCAGACACAGTTACTAGGCATGTGGGGGGGGGGGGTTGAATTGTCAGCGGTAGTGTATTAAACCCACCACCATGCACGATATTAATTATTACCATAGGGTATATGAGGGTAGGGTGGATTATGTTCTATGGTGGATGTGAGCCATCAGGTTCAGACATTCCTTGTATTATAGTGTCAGCCTTTAGCTGGCTGGATTGTGTTTATATATATATTGTCATTGAAGCTTTTAATGCTTTTACAAATGTGTATGTATAAGAGTTTTGTCACTGTGTATCTAAGGTGAAAGTGGGGGGGGGGAGTGTAAGCTTTACTGGGTGGGTTGTATGTGTATGTGTGTATATGTGTGTATATATATATATATATATATATATATATATATATATATATATATATATATATATATGTGTGTATATATGTATATATATGTATATATATGTATATATGACCACCTTTTCATGTGAAACACAGTACGTACAAGCGGTGTTTGATTTGTGTGCAGCCAGTTCTGTCATCATATATGTGCTTCTTCAGTACTGTGTAGTCACAGTTGATTATTGTTCACTGCCTGTATCTTGTTACATATTGATTATGTACCCATATATTTTTGTACCTGAGTTTTAAATAAAATATAAAAAAAAAATTCTCCCAATATTCCCATACAATGCCCTGCCCCTCTCGGTTCAGCATCCTTATGCCTTATCACACAGTTCCAATCACCTCCTATCACGGCTACCCCCTGCAATCCACGCAAGTAATATACCAGAACATCCCTCACAAATTTATTCTTAACACTTACATCACCCTCTGCTGGGCCATACACACACACACCAACGTCATCTGTACCTGACCCCATAACCCATCCACACGAATCACCCTCCCCTCCCCCCCTTCACAATGCTGACAACCAACGGGCTAGTTTCCTTTACCAAAATAGCCACACCTCCTTTCAATCTGACTGCATGCTCAACATACACATTATATCCAGCCACCTTCAACTCATAACCATGTCTATAATTGTGTTCCTGCAATAACGTGACGTCAACACCATGACGCACCAAATACTCCCTAAACCACTTACACTTTCTCTGTGACCTCAAACCATTGATGTTCTATGTCAAGCACTTAAAACCGACAAAGGGGGTTTCCCTCTTGACACTACCCATTTGTCACCTGATCGTCTCATTGCACCCCTATCCCTCCCCCCCTTTTTGTGCACTCTTACCCAACCCCAGTCCCTGAGTGCTTCTTGAACCCCTCTGCATGGCATCCACCCATGTTTTCTTCCCTGAACGTTGTGCTGGCATAAGCACTTTGTCTGAATCATAAATCACTGCTGCGCACTTTCGCGTCACACCCTCAACCTGCATCTTGTCATCCTGTTCATCACCATGATAAACCTCTACCTCCACCATTCTCACAAACAGGGCATCCTTGTCACACACCTTAGGACGAACTACCTTCGCCCCACCCTCCTCAACAGCAGACCCAAGATCCAGGTCCGTACCATCGTCTTGGTTGCCCAAAATTTCCCCAAACTTTGATATTATCGATTCTTCCTCCTTGCTGTCATTCACTTCTGCGATGATCTCCTCCAGTGCTTGAACAACATCCAAGGAAGGGGAGTTTCCCCCACTCATAGCACCTGCCCTCTCCTTCTCCTCCTCCGTCTCAACCTCCTCACTCCATGACACACTCTGCAAAGGCAGTGTCGAATATGGCTGATCTTGATCCACTCTCCTCTCCTCGACATCTCTTCGTTGTTGCTGGTCCTTGTCTTCACGTCCTCTACCACATTGTGCAGCCAGGTGGTCATACAACCAGCACAAACGACAAGTGCATCGGTGCCCCGTGTATGTCACAAATACCTGAGTTCTAAATTCTTCCATCACCACATACGAAGGTATAGGGTGTCGGATCGTCATCACCGAGTACGCACCCTCAGGTGTCCCCATATATGGACCAGCTGACCACCTTCCTGCAGTGACCATGTGTATCGTCCCGTATTTACTCATGGCGAACGTATATCAGATACATCCACCTCGAATGGCACATTTCTGATCTTCACCCAAGTGTAATAGCTTGATACATCATGCATCTTCACCGCCACAGCATGATTCACAGTATGGCCACTTCCTGGAACTTATTCACTACAGCCTCGTACACACTCGCCGTGCTGAATTTTACAAATATTCTCTTCGTACCAGTCAATGCGAGTCCACAAATCTCCTCATTAGCTATGCCGTAGGTTTCACTGATTATTGATGGTAGAAGTAACTCCATAGACAGCCCTGTTACAGCTCCAATGATTAATTCAATACAAACTGTATTGATACAACGGCGACAAGTCTGCGCCATATTGTGAAAATATTACTGCACCCAGTCAACACCAGGGGGCAGCAGCAGCACACGTCCTCTCTACTCAAGGGTTGAGAGACGAATCATGGGGTTATTGTGACAATGGTTCAGATGTTGCCTGTGTTATGAGTGTAAGGTAAAAAGACACAAGTGCAATTAATGTGACATTTTATTGTGGCAATGTTTTGGTCTCCAGGACCTTTTGCTAAGCTCCTGGAGAATGAAACGTTGCCACAATACAATGTCACATTAGTTGCACTTGTGTCCTTTTAACTAACGTATTGTCGGTAATTCTACAAGTATTAATACAATCTGTATTGCTAGTGGTGGTAACTGAAGTTAATGGAGTTAGTTGGTGGTATATTGAGGTAGTGACAGATGTTGGCATGCTGTGTTATTGTTGTTGGTATTTGTAAGAGTGTTGGTATTGACGGTTTTGTTGAGGTTGTGCTATGATGTTTGTGTTCACTGGGGTTG
Source organism: Cherax quadricarinatus (assembly GCF_038502225.1). NCBI lineage: Eukaryota > Metazoa > Arthropoda > Malacostraca > Decapoda > Parastacidae > Cherax > Cherax quadricarinatus. Next base: position 48,832,633 of record NC_091292.1, on the reverse strand, counting down.
TACTGATGGTGATGTTGGGGATATGCTAGTAGATGTTGTGGTACTGGGGTAATGAAAGCGGTAATGTTTGTGGCTGAGTACTGATAGTGGTGGTAGTGTTGATATTGTTCAGGGTGGTAGTGGTGTTATTGTGGAAGGTTAGCATAATAGTAGTGGAGATAGAGGGTGGAAGACATGATAGTGGTACTGGAAATGTTCGTAATTTTGTTACTGGTGGTGTTGATAGTGTAATGGATGGGTGAGATGTGGCAGTGCTTGTACTGGAGACAGTTTACCTACCTGGAGTCTACCTGGAGGGTGTTAGGGGTTCAATGCCACCGCAGCCCAGTCCTTGACCAGGCCTCCTGGTGGATCAGGACCTGATCAACCGGCCTGTTACTGCTGGTCAAACGTAGTCCGAAGTACGAACCACAGCCCGGCTGATCGGTTACTAACTTTAGGTATCTGGACAGTTTGGAAGGTTGTTGAACAGTCTTGGGCCCCAGACAATTGTTGTGTTTTCTCAAAGTGTGCAAATGACATCCCTACATTTCACTGGGGGTATGCTGCACCGTCTGCCCAGTCTTTTGCGGTGATTTTTTTGGGGGAAGTAGTGGTTATGGTAGAATTGTGGTTGCGGAAGAGAGGTAAGGTGATGAGATTTAACAGTGACTAAATTGATGGAAGTAGTGGTTATGGGGTGGCGGTGTGTGGTTTCAGTGGTTGGGTGGGGAAATTGGTGTTGGTGGTAGTGGATAGGTGTTGTTGTACAGGTGTGTTAATGGTGTTGAAATATTTGAGCTGTTTGATGGCGTATGATTGTGGTGTTCAGAAAGGTAGTGGTAGTCATAGGGGTGATGATGGTGAAGGTGGTGTGGAGAAATTTTCTCCAGGAAAGGGGTATCAGCCCCCATCAGCCCCTTTAGCCCTTTTAGCCCCTTTTAGCCCCTTTCAGCCCTCTGAGGGACTCAGCCGTCCAGAGGGACTGATAGCCTCTTGCTTCCATCAACAGTTTTTTAATTGGAAGCAGATGACCAGCGTGCATCAGAAGTCACGCCACTTCTTGCACCCATCATTTACAAGTTAATGCTAACATGAATTATTGTTTATGCCCAGACAACAAGAAATCAAGCGTATTGTATGGCTTCCTGTTGTAGTTTGACAAGGAAGGGAAAACTGCATGAATTAGCATATCCTTTGTAAGTAGGAGCGCTGGGGCGTCGCTAGGGGCAGGAGGGCAGATTGCTTGAAACCTTACCAGGGAAAACATTAATGCCAGGATAACGGTCAAAGAACACTGATCCACGCGTTTTTGTATAAAGACAATTTCAACACTAACGGTAGAACAATTACAGAGAAGTGTGCTCAGCTTCCTGTAGTGACATAATTATGAAAAGGGGACAAGACTTTTTTTTTTTTTTATATTTTATTAATAAAATCCATACAACAAATATAAATCAAAATGAGAAAGCGTTACAGGACTGCTATCCAATAAACAATATTACATACACACATCAGTGTTCTGTGTAAAAGCAAAACCCCTTCCCAATTCCTAGGATACAGACCAAGACGTATAATATCAACAAAACATAATGGAGCTACCCTGCAAAACAAAGCTATACCGTGGTTACACACAAAAAAATATCCACGATATGTAAAAATCTGTGTCTGCATAATACACTGGAAATAATCTTACTGCTTACAATAATGCATGGCATAAACAATAGAATGAACTGACGTAATACACAGAAACTTTTACTATGGTTATCCTAAAGCAGTCATCCATCAACCCCCCCCCCAGAAACCCACTTCACCCCACCAATTATTCCCTACTTACAACCGATCCATACCTTGTAACAAAAGTGAAATAGTCAATATCATCAGTAAGATATCGAGAGGCATGTAATATACAGTACTTGGCACAATAATGGACCACTCAAGAAGACCGCATCATATAAATTATAGCACAACATAGGAAAGAAGTGTTTTTTGAAACAAACATGTTAAGACTATTACCCACTTAAAACTTCTACCATTAATTAAAACACAAATCTTCCAGCACACACTTTACGACTCGCAGGTCGCATGACATACATTGCTGTGACTCTTATGTACTTAGTAAAACCAGTACTAACAGGTGCAAAAACAATTGCATTACAAAACTCCAAACAATTCACACTATATGCAACTAACACCAACCTGGCAAATTAGAAAATTTTGTATAACATAAACATTAAACACGGCGTAGCCTCTGTTGGTGACTTAGTGGTTCAACATGACTCAGCATAAGAAAACCATACCTTGGTTCTGAGTACCACTCCCCCCCCCTTTCTCAGACTATGATACTCATTCACGCCAGAAAGACACTATACCCCAGACCACACAAGGTTCCCTTCCTTCACCCTACATTACACCCAGATTCACCATACACACCAAATAAAACATACAGTCCAGACGCCCAAAAAAAAAAAAACTAACTCTTCTCTCCCCCCCCCGGGAGACCAACCCCTAGGCCCTACCAAGCGATTATACCTACCCCCACCTCATTACTCCCGTAACGTTTCCATCGTTAGATTCCTATACCCCAAAGAAAAAGCTTCCTCCCAGCATTGCCCATATACCTCTCTATTCCTACATTTCGTCCTATAAACATGACACATCAGCGCCTTGACACGCATCGCACCCCTAAGCCCCCGCATACCCCATGACACATATAAATAGTCAAGTACCAAATATGACACAGAACGTCGTACAGCATCCGAGCAATCTCCCATTTCAAGACTCAAAACTCTAAGCATCGACAAACCCCCCCCTCCCACTCTTCGGAGAACACCCTTGAACCAATCCCTAACCTTATGTAAACTGTCACAAAAGTATACGACATGAAACGCCGTTTCCGGCCACCCACACCACGCACAGGTCTGATCCTGGGTCATTCCCATAATGTACAATTGTGCCTTGGACGCCAAAATCCCGAGGAGGAATCGGTAACCAGTTTCCCTAACCCGTGGTTGTAAGCGCAATTTCTTGAACCCCTGCCATATAGTCTTCCAATTATATCCTGGGAAAACCTCAGCACCGATGACTTCCCCCGATGTTATACCTATATTATCTAGTTTACCTGCCTTAACTCTCACAGGGTTTTGCACCATCAATAAGTGCCGTAACATTGCTTCGCACCTTGTGAGGTCCTTCCCCACCCACCATCGTCGAACCTCCCTCATCACTGCATCAACTCTCACTCCCCTGACCCCACCCCTTGTTAGGTATTCCTGTCGTACATATATGCCCATTAGTCGACTGTGTAGTGGTATTAGCCCCAAACCTCCTCGAGTTACGTGCGTCATAACTATGTTTTTCCCTAACCAATGCCTACGGTAACCCCATATGAAATCCAAAGCCTTCCTCTGTAACCGCAACGCATCGTCCGTCATCAATGGATAGACCGCTGAAACAAACCATAATTTACTATACACCAGTACGTTGACAACTATTACTCTTTGGTGTAATGTTACATCACCTGGTCTCCATCCCGCCATCCTACGAATTGCAGCTGTAACTACAATGGATGAATTAAATGCACGCGCTGCCTGTTCGTCATTGCAAAAATGCACACCACAGATCTTTATCCGCTCAACGGTTCTCCACCCATACTCCGTACCTAACGTCCCGCCCACCCAGGACCCCACCTCCAAAAGTTTGGATTTTTCTCTATTAATGCGCATGGAAGACGCATCGCTAAAAAACCTTATAACCTTATTTATGAACGCTAAACCATTCCTACTATGCACCAAGATGGTGGTGTCGTCCACATAACCTAAAATTTCTACTGCTTCTTCCTGTGCACAATCCTCCCCCCCCACCCCACCCATTACCAATCTATAAAAGGGGTCCTGCAAACAGGCAAACAAAAGCTGCGAGAGGGGACACCCCTGCCGCAGCCCCCACCCCATGCCTATCGCGGACCCCACCCTCCCATTAACCTGGACTCGTACCTGTGCCTCCGTATATAACATACGTACCCACGCTACTATTTCTTCCCCGAAACCCTGCTTCAATAATATAGCTAATAATGTTTCCCTATCCACATTGTCAAAAGCCTTTTCCCAATCCAATCCTACGACTCCGCCTCCACTACAATCTTTCACGAAACTTTTGAGGCGTCGATGACCATCTCTCATAGATCGGCCAGGAATCCCGTATTGCCCTTCCCATATTACCTTGTCCAAAACTCGTTTCATCCGGTTTGCCAAAATACGCGCAAAAATCTTATAATCCGCCCCCATCAATATGATGGGCCTATATGCCTCCAAAGATTCACAGACCTCGGCCTTTGGTACCAATACTACAACACCCAACCCCGCTTCACCGCCCATGCTACCTCTAGTTTTCATTGAATTGTAAAGTCGAACCAACATGTGTTTTAGCAGTTCCCAATGAACGACATAAAAATCACCTGGTATCCCATCCCAACCAGGTGATTTCCTCAGTGCCTGTCCCTGAACAGCCTTGGAAACCTCCTCCTCCGATATACAACCCTCCATGTCCTCTCGATCCACGTCTCTCAAATTTGCCACTATGCCACGCAGTAAAGCTTCCCTCGCCTCTCGATTCCCCTCTCTACCCTTCCATTTTCTCTCAAACCATTGGTCTGCATAGGTCCCAATGCTCTCAGTAGTAACTAGCCTTTGTCCTTTATGATAACCACCCAAGTCATCACCGACCACTACTGACAAAACTGTCGTCGCCATCCGTCGCATTCTGAAACTACGCAGAACCCCAACTGAGGGTTTATCCCCCCAAAGCACCTCCTCAATCCCAGCTCGCACCCTCAAAGCCTGAAATTTATCATTCTGAATTTCCCGTAATTGACTATGTAGACACTCTATTTCTGCTAGGTCATACCTCCCGCCTGTACCATAACAATCCCTCAGCTGTCCCTCTAAATATTTTTGCTTCCCATATCTATAACACGCCTCCTCCTTCCCTAACCGTCTATAAAAACCCTGTATTGCATGTTTCGCCTTTGAATGCCACCACTCCACAACATCCTCTATCCCATTCCCGTTATTCCAGAAGTCAACCAACCATAACCTGAAAGCTTCCACAGCATCGACTCCTTGCAACAAGCTGACATTTAATTTCCAATAACTAGTAAATACACGGATAGCGCCCTCCCACTCCAGTGTTACCAGAACACCACGGTGATCTGAGAAACCCAGATCAACACAATCGACCCTGCCACCACGGATTAAGTTGGTGATATAAACCCTGTCCAACCGCGCAGCGTAACCCCTTCTACAAAACGTATGTTCCACATTCCACCCGTCGCTACCCACAACATCCACTACACCAATCGCTTGCAATACCTCACGTAAAACCCTTAAATTACACCCCCCACCACGCGGTTCGACGTCTTTTTCCCGGATCACACAATTCCAATCACCTGCCACGACAGAAACTAAGGGTAGACTTCTGAGAAAATAAACCAAAACATCGCGTACAAAATCCTCTTTTACTCGTCGATTTGTTGTCGCTGGCATATATACTCCCACGAAACCCACCTGAATGTTCCCCCACAAACCCACCACACGCACAACCCGGCCCCTTCCGCCCCACTCCCATGCTACAAGCTTAAAAGGGCTGGTCTCCCTTATGCCTATCACAACCCCACCTTTGAGATTATCCGAATTTCCCGCATAGCACTTATACCCTTGCACACGTAATTCACTACCACACCGAAAATTGTGTTCCTGTATAAAAAAAACGTCAACATTCATACGTCTGAGCGATACCTCTACCCAACGTCTCTTGACCTCTGCTCTGAGGCCATTGACATTCATTGTTATACACTTGAACTCTCTGGTTAGGTTTTCTCATTTCGTTTTCCCATCACCTTTATACCTGACTTGGACTTGCCACTGCTGCACCTGCCCGTTTTCCCCACACTCCCACTTAACTTCTCTAAGGGGGGTCCCTTAACTCCCTTGGCTACGTCAGCCCACACCATTTTACCAGACCTTTGACCCGGTGTTAAGACATCGTCCTCCACGTGTGTACTGGGCCTCTTCCGTGACACTCCCTCATAGTCCATAGGCCCATCGCTGTCTGTTCTATGTACCTCGACATCCGTCACCACCACAGACGTAAAAGTCGTACGCCTATCTTCACCGCCCACACGTCCCGCTAGACCATGGTCGACCACAGGCGACACCGCTAATGTAGGCGGTAAACCCTCTGTCGCCGGGCTATCGAGGATCCTCTGTAAGTCTTCAAAACTGGGCAATATCAAGGGCGTTTGTGCCTCCTCTTCCACCTGAGGTGACGCACTGTCCACGCACCCAATCGCCTCGATCTCCGACGCTGGTGGTAGCGTCGAGACGATCCCCTCTGCAGCATCCACTGCTTCACTCCACTTTACATCCGCTGGTAAAATCTGCAGCACGTTGTCCACCATTGTGGCCTTCTGATGGCCCAGCTCACCCTCCTCCATCGTATCTTTGGATGCAGTGTCTGTCAGGTCCGACCGTTGTTTCCCTCGTCGGTGCTCACAAGACGCCGCCATATGACCCGTTGCACCACACAGGCGGCACGTCCGAACCTGGCCCGGGTAGGTTACGTAGACCTGCGTCTGAAAATCTTCCAACATGACAAACGAGGGAATTGGATGTCTCAATGTTATTTTCATAGAAAAGGAACCTGCGAGCATACCAGCATAAAAACCCTGGGACCAACGCCCAATTTGGACAGCTTGTACGGTGCCATAGCGCCCAAAAGTCCGACGGATGTCCACCTCGTCTGCCTCGAAGGGGATATTACGTAGACGAACCCACGTATAACTTGTCGATACATCACGCAGGCGCACCTCCAGACTAGCGTTGATAACAATCCGTTTTTCTTGAAAGGCATCCACAACACTCACATACGCAGCAGACGACACAAATTTCACAAAAATTCTTGCGTTGCCGTTCAGAGAAATCCCATATAAATTCTCACGTGGGATTCCATACGTATCTCTTATCACAAGAGGCAGAATGACGTCAGCGGTGTCCTGGTATATTGCACCTTTCAATAATTCCACACAGACAGTGTTGACTCTTTTCCTGCGTTCCGCCATCTTGAGAAAACAAAACTTCTCAATACAGACACCAGAGGGCACCAGCCGCACGCTCTGCGTCCGCCCTCACCAACAGCTGGGTGAGAACTGATAGTGCCATGTACCGTGTGCTTAGAATTATCTTTACAGACAACAGTGCATTGTAGAACATATCTGCTTCAATCAAGACAGCGGATATCCGGGTAACACTTAAGGGTCCGATACTATGCTTAGGCATAATTTGGTTCAATTGACTGCGCAGTTGAGGGCTAAGGTATGAATTAGCCAGATTCACCATAAACCCGGTTACCCACAGGCCATCGAGCCCAAACCTGTAAGTGTAATCGTCAGTATTCAGTTATTGAACGATATACTGACACAACGCTCTCCAGGGGTAATTATTCTCACGCTTACGTTTCACTCAACAGCTTCAGGGATGTAGAACAACAATTTCAGGTCGGAGGAGTCTACCGGTTGCAGCTGCAGATAAGCTGAGACAGCGACAAAGCTAAGTAACCTTAATTCCTGTAGAGTTACATAGCTTATGTTAATGTTCTACAGAAAAATTCCTACAGG